>NW_027554139.1:60177-102681 GCF_045843805.1 Urocitellus parryii
TGTTTGCTGAGATTTCAGGAAACTCGTAGTTTTTTGGAAGCTTGGCAACCCCTTTCAATGAAAGTGATTCTCGTCAGTCTCTGCTTGGGGCTACTTCCATAGGACACCAACCATAGCCATAGAACTTGGAACTACATTATTGTGCCAACTTTCAAAGAGCTAGCACAAACCGTGTTTGATTTAGAGTTCCAACTACAGGTATCCATATAGGAGAAATCAGAGTGAAACCTAAATATTAAAACGGTTACTGCAAAGGAACGGTTTAACCTAGAAGAACAAAATTTGGTAAGCCCAGTGGGATTGGTGTACTGATCATTAAATGGAAGTATCTTAAAGATTCGGAGAAAAAATGTTTGCTGAAATATCAAGAAACTCGTAGTTTTTTGGAAGCTTGGAATCCACTTTCAATGAAAGTGATTCTCGTCAGTCTCTGCTTGGGGCTACTTCCATAGGACACAAACCATAGCGATAGAACTTGGAACTACATTATTTTCGCAAGTTCCAAAGAGCTAGGAGAAACCGTGTTTGATTTAGAGTTCCAACTACATGTATCCACATAGGAGAAAACAGAGTGAAACCTAAACATGAAAACGGTTACTGCAAAGGAACGGTTTAACCTAGAAGAACGAAATTTGGTGAGCCAAGTGGGACTGGTGTACTGATCTTTTACTGCAAGTATCATCAAGATTGGGTGAAAAAATGTTTGCTGAGATTTCAGGAAACTCGTAGTTTTTTGGAAGCTTGGCAACCCCTTTCAATGAAAGTGATTCTCGTCAGTCTCTGCTTGGGGCTACTTCTATAGGACAGAAACCATAGCCATAGAACATGGAACTACATTATTGTGCCAAGTTTCAAAGAGCTAACACAAACCGTGTTTGATTTAGAGTTCCAACTACATGTATCCATATAGGAGAAAACAGAGTGAAACCTAAACATGAGAACTGTTACTGCAAAGCAAAGGTTTAACCTAGAAGAACGAAATTTGGTGAGCCAAGTGGGATTGGTGTACTGATCATTAAATGGAAGTATCATATATATTGGGAGAAAAAATGATTGCTGAGATTTCAGGAAACTCGTAGTTTTTTGGAAGCTTGGCAACCCCTTTCAATGAAAGTGATTCTCGTCAGTCTCTGCTTGGGGCTACTTCCATAGGACACAAACCATAGCCATAGAACTTGGAACTACAGTATTGTGCCAAGTTTCAAAGAGCTAGCACAAACCGTGTTTGATTAGAGTTCCAACTACATGTATCCATATAGGAGAAAACAGAGTGAAACCTAAACATGAAAACGGTTACCGCAAAGGAACGGTTTAACTCAGAAGAACGAAATTTGGTGAGCCAAGTGGGACTGGTGTACTGATCATTAAATGGAAGTATCATCAAGATTGGGTAAAAAATGATTGCTGAGATTTCAGGAAACTCGTAGTTTTTTGGAAGATTGGCAACCCTTTCAATGAAAGTGATTCTCGTCAGTCTCTGCTTGGGGCTACTTCCATAGGACACAAACCATAGCCATAGAACTTGGAACTACATTATTGTGCCAAGTTTCAAAGCGCTAGCACAAACTGTGTTTGATGTAGAGTTCCAACTACATGTATCCATATAGGAGAAAACAGAGTGAAACCTAAACATGAAAACGGTTACTGCAAAGGAACGGTTTAACCTAGAAGAACGAAATTTGGTGAGCCTAGTGGGATTGGTGTACTGATCCTTAAATGGAAGTATCATCAAGATTGGGTGAAAAAATGTTTGCTGAGATTTCAGGAAACTCGTAGTTTTTTGGAGGCTTGGCAACCCCTTTCAATGAAAGTGATTCTCGTCAGTCTCTGCTTGGGGCTACTTCCATAGGACACAAACCATAGCCATAGAACTTGGAACTACATTATTGTGCCAGGTTTCAAGGAGCTAGCACAAACCGTGTTTGATTTAGAGTTCCAACTACACGTATCCATATAGGAGAAAACAGAGTGAAACCTAAACATGAAAACGGTTCCGGCAAAGGAACGGTTTAACCTAGAAGAACAAAATTTGGTGAGCCAAGTGGGATTGGTGTACTGATCATTAAATGGAAGTATCATCAAGATTGGGAGCAAAAATGTTTGCTGAGATTTCAGGAAACTCGTAGTTTTTTGGAAGCTTGGCAACCCCTTTCAATGAAAGTGATTCTCGTCAGTCTCTTCTTGGGGCTACTTCTATAGGACACAAACCATAGCCATAGAACTTGGAACTACATTATTGTGCCAAGTTTCAAAGAGCTAGCACAAACCGTGTTTGATTTAGTGTACCAACTACATGTATCCATATAGGAGAAAACAGAGTGAAACCTAAACATGAAAACGGTTACTGCAAAGGAACGGTTTAACCTAGAAAAACGAAACTTGGTCAGCCAAGTGGGACTGGTGTACTGATCATTACCTGGAAGTATCATCAAGATTGGGTGAAAAAATGTTTGCTGAGATTTCAGGAAACTCGTTGTTTTTTGGAGGCTTGGCAACCCTTTCAATGAATGTGATTCTCTTCAGTCTCTGCTTGGGGCTACTTCCATAGGACACAAACCATAACCATAGAACCTGTGACTACATTATTGTGTCAACTTTCAAAGAGCTAGCACAAACCGTGTTTGATTTAGAGTTCCAACTACATGTATCCATATAGGAGAAAACAGAGTGAAACCTAAACTTGAAAACGGTTACCGCAAAGGAACGGTTTAACCTAGAAGAACGAACTTTGGTCAGCCAAGTGGGACTGGTGTCCTCATCCTTACCTGCAAGTATCATCAAGATTGGGTGAAAAAATGTTTGCTGAGATTTCAGGAAACTCGTAGTTTTTTGGAAGCTTGGCAACCCTTCCAATGAAAGTGATTCTCGTCAGTCTCTTCTTGGGGCTACTTCCATAGGACACAAACCATAGCCATAGAACTTGGAACTACATTATTGTGCCAAGTTTCAAAGAGCTAGCACAAACCGTGTTTGATTTAGAGTTCCAAATACATGTATCCATATAGGAGAAAACAGAGTGAAACCTAAACTTGAAAACGGTAACTGCAAAGGAATGGTTTAACCTAGAAGAACGAAATTTGGTGAGCCAAGTGGGACTTGTGTACTGATGATTACCTGCAAGTATCATCAAGACTGGGTGAAAAAATGTTTGCTGAGAATTCAGGAAACTCGTAGTTTTTTGGAAGCTTGGCAACCCCTTTCAATGAAAGTGATTCTCGTCAGTCTCTGCTTGGGGCTACTTCCATAGGACACAAACCATAGCCATAGAACTTGGAACTGCATTATTGTGCCAAGTTTCAAAGAGCTAGCACAAACCGTGTTTGATTTAGAGTTCCAACTACATGTATCCATATAGGAGAAAACAGAGTGAAACCTAAACATGAAAACGGTTACTGCAATGGAACGGTTTAACCTGGAAGAACGAAATTTGGGGAGCCAAGTGGGACTAGTGTACTGATCATTACCTGCAAGTATCATCAAGATTGCGTGAAAAAATGTTTGCTGAGAATTCAGGACACTCGTACTTTTTTGGAAGCTTGGCAACCCCTTTCAATGAAAGTGATTCTCGTCAGTCTCTGCTTGGGGCTACTTCAATAGGACACAAACCATAGCCATAGAACTTGGAACTACATTATTGTGCCAAGTTTCAAAGAGCTAGCACAAACCGTGTTTGATTTAGAGTTCCAACTACATGTATCCATATAGGAGAAATCAGAGTGAAACCTAAACATTTAAACGGTTACTGCAAAGGAATGGTTTAACCTAGAAGAACGAAATTGGTGAGTCTAGTGGGATTGGTGTACTGATCATTAAATGGAGTATCATCAGGATTGGGTGAAAAAATTTTTATTGAGATTTCAGGAAACTCGTAGTTTTTTGGAAGCTTGGCAACCCCTTTCAATGAAAGTGATTCTCGTCAGTCTATGCTTGGGCCTACTTCCATAGGACACAAACCATAGCCATAGAACTTGGAACTACATTATTGTGCCAAGTTTCAAAGAGCTAGCACAAACCGTGTTTGATTTAGAGTTCCAAATACATGTATCCATATTGGAGAAAACAGAGTGAAACCTAAACATGGAAACGGTTACTGCAAAGGTACGTTTTAACCTAAAAGAACGAAATTTGGTGAGCCAAATGGGACTGGTGTACTGATCATTACCTGCAAGTATCATCAAGATTGGGTGAAAAAATGTTTGCTGAGATTTCAGGAAACTCGGTAGTTTTTTGGAAACTTGGCAACCCCTTTCAATGAAAGTGATTCTGGTCAGTCTCTGCTTGGGGCTACTTCCATAGGACACAAACCATAGCCATAGAACTTGGAACTGCATTATTGTGCCAAGGTTTCAAAGAGCTAGCACAAACCGTGTTTGATTTAGAGTTCCAACTACAGGTATCCATATAGGAGAAAACAGAGTGAAACCTAAACATGAAAACGGTTACTGCAAAGGAACGGTTTAACCTAGAAGAACGAAATTTGGTGATCCAAATGGGATTCTTGTACTGATCATTAAGCGGAAGTATCATCAAGATTGGGTGAAAAAATGATTGCTGAGATTTCAGGAAACTCGTAGTTTTTTGGAAGCTTGGCAACCCCTTTCAATGAAAGTGATACTCGTCAGTCTCTGCTTGGGGCTACTTCCATAGGACACAAACCATAGCCATAGAACTTGGAACTACATTATGATGCCAAGTTTCAAAGAGCTAGCACAAACCGTGTTTGATTTACAGTTCCTACTACATGTATCCATATAGGAGAAAACAGAGGGTAACCTAAACATGGAAACGGTTACTGCAAAGGAACGGTTTAACCTAGAAGAACAAAATTTGGAGAGCCAAGTGGGATTGGTGTACTGATCATTAAATGGACGTATCATCAAGATTGGGTGAAAAAATGATTGCTGAGATTTCAGGAAACTCGTAGTTTTTTGTAAGCTTGGCAACCCTTTCAATGAAAGTGATTCTGGTCAGTCTCTGCTTGGGGCTACTTCCATAGGACACAAACCATAGCCATAGAACTTTGAACTACATTATTGTGCCAAGTTTCAAAGAGCTAGCACAAACCGTGTTTGATTTAGAGTTCCAACTACATGTATCCATATAGGAGAAATCAGAGTGAAACCTAAATATTTAAACGGTTACTGCAAAGGAGTGGTTTAACCTAGAAGAACGAAATTTGGTGAGCCTAGTGGGATTGGTGTACTGATCATTAAATGGAAGTATCATCAAGATTGGGTGAAAAAATTTTTATTGAGATTTCAGGAAACTCGTAGTTTTTTGGAAGCTTGGCAACCCCTTTCAATGAAAGTGATTCTCGTCAGTCTATGCTTGGGCCTACTTCCATAGGACACAAACCATAGCCATAGAACTTGGAACTACATTATTGTGCCAAGTTTCAAGAGCTAGCACAAACCGTGTTTGATTTAGAGTTCCAACTACATGTATCCATATAGGAGAAAACAGAGTGAAACCTAAACATGGAAACGGTTACTGCAAAGGTACGTTTTAACCTAAAAGAACGAAATTTGGTGAGCCAAATGGGACTGGTGTACTGATCATTACCTGCAAGTATCATCAAGATTGGGTGAAAAAAATGTTTGCTGAGATTTCAGGAAACTCGTAGTTTTTTGGAAACTTGGCAACCCCTTTCAATGAAAGTGATTCTGGTCAGTCTCTGCTTGGGGCTACTTCCATAGGACACAAACCATAGCCATAGAACTTGGAACTACATTATTGTGCCAAGTTTCAAAGGGCTAGCACAAACCGTGTTTGATTTAGAGTTCCAAATACATGTATCCATATAGGAGAAAACAGAGTGAAACATAAACATGGAAACGGTTACTGCAAAGGTACTTTTTAACCTAAAAGAACGAAATTTGGTGAGCCAAGTGGGACTGGTGTACTGATCATTATCTGCAAGTATCATCAAGATTGGGTGAAAAAATGTTTGCTGAGATTTCCGGAAACTCGTAGTTTTTTGGAAGCTTGGCAACCCCTTTCAATGAAAGTGATTCTCGTCAGTCTCTGCTTGGGGCTTCTTCCATAGGACACCAACCATAGCCATAGAACTTGGAATTACATTATTGTGCCAAGTTTCAAAGAGCTAGCACAAACCGTGTTTGATTTAGTGTACCAACTACATGTATCCATATAGGAGAAAACAGAGTGAAAACCTAAACATGAAAACGGTTACAGCAAAGGAACGGTTTAACCTAGAAGAACGAAATTTGGGGAGCCAAGTGGGACTAGTGTACTGATCATTACCTGCAAGTATCATCAAGATTGCGTGAAAAAATGTTTGCTGAGAATTCAGGAAACTCGTAGTTTTTTGGAAGGTTGGCAACCCCTTTCAATGAAAGTGATTCTCGTCAGTCTCTGCTTGGGGCTACTTCCATAGGACACAAACAATAGCCATAGAACTTGGAACTACATTATTGTGCCAAGTTTCAAAGAGCTAGCACAAACCGTGTTTGATTTAGAGTCCACTACTACATGTATCCATATAGGAGAACTCAGAGTTGAAACCTAAACATGGAAACGTTACTGCAAAGGAACGGTTTAACCTAGAAGAACGAAATTTGGTGAGCCTAGTGGGATTGGTGTATGATCATTAAATGGAAGTATCATCATTTATTGAGATTTCAGAAACTCGTAGTTTTTTTGGAGCTTGGCAACCCTTTCAATGAAAGTGATTCTCGTCATCTCTGCTTGGGGCTACTTCCATAGGACACAAACCATAGCCATAGAACTTGGAACTACATTATTGTGCCAAGTTCCAAAGAGCTAGCACAAACCCTGTTTGATTTAGAGTTCCAAATACATGTATCCATATTGGAGAAAACAGAGTGAAACCTAAACATGGAAACGGTTACTGCAAAGGTACGTTTTAACCTAAAAGAACGAAATTTGGTGAGCCAAATGGGACTGGTGTACTGATCATTACCTGCAAGTATCATCAAGATTGGGTGAAAAAATGTTTGCTGAGATTTCAGGAAACTCGTAGTTTTTTGGAAACTTGGCAACCCCTTTCAATGTAAGTGATTCTCGTCAGTCTCTGCTTGGGGCTACTTCCATAGTACACAAACCATAGCCATAGAATTTGGAACTGCATTATTGTGATAAGTTTCAAAGAGCTAGCACAAACCGTGTTTGATTTAGAGTTCCAACTACATGTATCCTTATAGGAGAAAACAGAGTGAAACCTAAACATGAAAACGGTTACTGCAAAGGAACGGTTTAACCAAGAAGAACGAAATTTGGTGATCCAAATGGGATTGGTGTACTGATCATTAAGTGGAAGTATCATCAAGATTGGGTGAAAAAATGATTGCTGAGAATTCAGGAAACTCGTAGTTTTTTGGAAGCTTGGCAACCCCTTTCAATGAAAGTGATTCTCGTCAGTCTCTGCTTGGGGCTACTTCCATAGGACACAAACCATAGCCATAGAACTTGGAACTACATTATTGTGCCAAGTTTCAAAGGGCTAGCACAAACCGTGTTTGATTTAGAGTTCCAAATACATGTATCCATATAGGAGAAAACAGAGTGAAACATAAACATGGAAACGGTTACTGCAAAGGTACTTTTTAACCTAAAAGAACGAAATTTGGTGAGCCAAGTGGGACTGGTGTACTGATCATTACCTGCAAGTATCATCAAGATTGGGTGAAAAAATGTTTGCTGAGATTTCCGGAAACTCGTAGTTTTTTGGAAGCTTGGCAACCCCTTTCAATGGAAGTGATTCTCGTCAGTCTCTGCTTGGGGCTACTTCAATAGGACACAAACCATAGCCATAGAACTTGGAACTACATTATTGTGCCAAGTTTCAATGAGCTAGCACAAACCGTGTTTGATTTACAGTTCCTACTACATGTATCCATATAGGAGAAAACAGAGGGTAACCTAAACATGGAAACGGTTACTGCAAAGGAACGGTTTAACCTGAAGAACAGAATTTGGAGAGACAAGTGGGATTGGTGTACTGATCATTAAATGGACGTATCATCAAGATTGGGTGAAAAATGATTGCTGAGATTTCAGGAAACTCGTAGTTTTTTTGAAGCTTGGCAACCCCTTTCAATGAAAGTGATTCTCGTCAGTCTCTGCTTGGGGCTACTTCCATAGGACACAAACCATAGCCATAGAACTTGGAACTACATTATTGTGCCAAGTTTCAAAGAGCTAGCACAAACCGTGTTTGATTTAGAGTTCCAAATACATGTATCCATATAGGAGAAAACAGAGTGAAACCTAAACATGGAAACGGTTACTGCAAAGGAACGTTTTAACCTAGAAGAACGAAATTTGGGGAGCCAAGTGGGACTAGTCTACTGATCATTACCTGCAAGTATCATCAAGATTGCGTGAAAAAATGTTTGCTGAGAATTCAGGAAACTCGTAGTTTTTTGGAAGCTTGGCAACCCCTTTCAATGAAAGTGATTCTCGTCAGTCTCTGCTTGGGGCTACTTCCATAGGACACAAACCATAGCCATAGAACTTGGAACTGCATTATTGTGCCAAGTTTCAAAGAGCTAGCACAAACCGTGTTTGATTTAGAGTTCCAACTACATGTATCCATATAGGAGAAAACAGAGTGAAACCTAAACATGAAAACGGTTACTGCAATGGAACGGTTTAACCTGGAAGAACGAAATTTGGGGAGCCAAGTGGGACTAGTGTACTGATCATTACCTGCAAGTATCATCAAGATTGCGTGAAAAATGTTTGCTGAGAATTCAGGAAACTCGTAGTTTTTTGGAAGCTTGGCAACCCCTTTCAATGAAAGTGATTCTCGTCAGTCTCTGCTTGGGGCTACTTCAATAGGACACAAACCATAGCCATAGAACTTGGAACTACATTATTGTGCCAAGTTTCAAAGAGCTAGCACAAACCGTGTTTGATTTAGAGTTCCAACTACATGTATCCATATAGGAGAAATCAGAGTGAAACCTAAACATTTAAACGGTTACTGCAAAGGAATGGTTTAACCTAGAAGAACGAAATTTGGTCAGTCTAGTGGGATTGGTGTACTGATCATTAAATGGAAGTATCATCAAGATTGGGTGAAAAAATTTTTATTGAGATTTCAGGAAACTCGTAGTTTTTTGGAAGCTTGGCAACCCCTTTCAATGAAAGTGATTCTCGTCAGTCTATGCTTGGGCCTACTTCCATAGGACACAAACCATAGCCATAGAACTTGGAACTACATTATTGTGCCAAGTTTCAAAGAGCTAGCACAAACCGTGTTTGATTTAGGGTTCCAAATACATGTATCCATATAGGAGAAAACAGAGTGAAACCTAAACATGGAAACGGTTACTGCAAAGGTACGTTTTAACCTAAAAGAACGAAATTTGGTGAGCCAAATGGGACTGGTCTACTGATCATTACCTGCAAGTATCATCAAGATTGGGTGAAAAAATGTTTGCTGAGATTGCAGGAAACTCGTAGTTTTTTGGAAACTTGGCAACCCCTTTCAATTAAAGTGATTCTGGTCAGTCTCTGCTTGGGGCTACTTCCATAGGACACAAACCATAGCCATAGAACTTGGAACTGCATTATTGTGCCAAGCTTCAAAGAGCTAGCACAAACCGTGTTTGATTTAGAGTTCCAACTACATGTATCCATATAGGAGATAACAGAGTGAAACCTAAACATGAAAACGGTTACTGCAAAGGAACGGTTTAACCTAGAAGAACGAAATTTGGTGATCCAAATGGGATTGGTGTACTGATCATTAAATGGACGTATCATCAAGATTGGGTGAAAAAATGATTGCTGAGATTTCAGGAAACTCGTAGTTTTTTGGAAGCTTGGCAACCCCTTTCAATGAAAGTGATTCTCGTCAGTCTCTGCTTGGGACTACTTCCATAGGACACAAACCATAACCATAGAACTTGGAACTACATTTTTTTCCCAAGTTACAAAGAGCTAGCACAAACCGTGTTTGATTTAGAGTTCCAACTACATGTATCCATATAGGAGAAAACAGAGTGAAACCTAAACATGAAAATGGTTACTGCAAAGCAACGGTTTAACCTAGAAGAATGAAATTTGTTGAGCCAAGTGGGATAGGTGTACTGATCATTAAATGGAAGTATCATCAAGATTGGGTGAAAAAATGTTTGCTGAGATTTCAGGAAACTCGTAGTTTTTTGGAAGCTTGGCAACCCCTTTCAATGAAAGTGATTCTCGTCAGTCTCTGATTGGGGCTTCTTCCATAGGAACCAATCCATAGCGATAGAACTTGGAACTATATTATTGTGCCAAGTTTCAAAGAGCTAGCACAAACCGTGTTTGATTTAGAGTTCCAAATACCTGTATCCATATAGGAGAAAACAGAGTGAAACCTAAACATGAAAACGGTTACTGCAAAGGAACGGTTTAACCTAGAAGAACGAAATTTGGTGAGCCCAGTGCTATTGATGTACTGATCATTAAATGGAAGTATCATCAAGATTGGGTGAAAAAATGTTTGCTGAGATCAGGAAACTCGTAGTTTTTTGGGAAGCTTGGCAACCCCTTTCAAGGAAAGTGATTCTTGTCAGTCTCTGCTTGGGGCTACTTCCATAGGGACACAAACCATAGCCATAGAACTTGGAACTACATTATTGTGCCAAGTTTCAAAGAGCTGGCACAAACCGTGTTTGATTTAGAGTTCCAACTACATGTATCCATAAAGGAGAAAACAGAGTGAAACCTAAACATGAAAACGGTAACTGCAAAGGAATGGTTTAACCTAGAAGAACGAAATTTGGTGAGCCCAGTGGGATTGGTGTACTGATCATTAAATGGAAGTATCATAAAGATTGGGAGAAAAAATGTTTGCTGAGATTTGAGGAAACTCGTAGTTTTTTGGAAGCTTGGCAACCCCTTTCAATGAAAGTGATTCTCGTCAGTCTCTGCTTGGGGCTACTTACATAGGACACAAAACCATAGAGATAGAACTTGGAACTACATTATTTTGCCAAGTTTCAAAGAGCTAGCACAAACCGTGTTTGATTTAGAGTTCCAACTACATGTATCCATACAGGAGAAAACAGAGTGAAACCTAAACATGAAAACGGTTCTGCAAAGGAACGGTTTAACCTAGAAGAACGAAATTTGGTGAGCCAAGTAGGACTGGTGTACTGATCATTACCTGCAAGTATCATGAAGATTGGGTGAAAAAATGTTTGCTGAGATTTCAGGAAACTCGTAGTTTTTTGGAAGCTTGGCAACCCCTTTCAATGAAAGTGATTCTCGTCAGTCTCTGCTTGGGGCTACTTCCATAGGACACAAAACATAGCCATAGAACTTGGAACTGCATTATTGTGCCAAGTTTCAAAGAGCTAGCACAAATCGTATTTGATTTAGAGTTCCAACTACATGTATCCATATAGGAGAAAACATAGTGAAACCTAAACATGAAAACGGTTACTGCAAAGGAACGGTTTAACCTAGAAGAACAAAATTTGGAGAGCCAAGAGGGACTGGTGTACTGATCATTACCTGCAAGTATCATCAAGATTGGGTGAAAAAATGTTTGCTGAGATTTCCGGAAACTCGTAGTTTTTTGGAAGCTTGGCAACCCCTTTCAATGAAAGTGATTCTCGTCAGTCTCTGCTTGGGGCTACTTCCATAGGACACAAACCATAGCCATAGAACTAGGAACTACATTATTGTGCCAAGTTTCAAAGAGCTAGCACAAACCGTGTTTGATTTAGAGTTCCAAATACATGTATCCATATAGGAGAAAACCGAGTGAAACCTAAACATGAATACGGTTACTGCAAAGCAAAGGTTTAACTTAGAAGAACGACATTTGGTGAGCCAAGTGGGATTGCTGTACTGATCATTAAAGGAAGTTTCATAAACATTGGGAGAAAAAATGATTGCTGAGATTTCAGGAAACTCCTAGATTTTGGAAGCTTGGAAACCCTTTTTCAATGAAAGTGATTCTCGTCAGTCTCTGCTTGGGGCTACTTCCATAGGACACACACCATAGCGATAGAACTTGGAACTACATTATTTTGCCAAGTTTCAAAGAGCTAGCACAAACCGTGTTTGATTTAGAGTTCCAAAAATATGTATCCATAGAGGAGAAAACAGAGTGAAACCTAAAAATGAAAGCGGTTCCTGCAAAGGAACGGTTTAACCTAGAAGAACGAATTTGGTGAGCCAAGTGGGACTGGTGTACTGATCATTACCTGCAAGTATCATGAAGATTGGGTGAAAAAATGTTTGCTGAGATTTGAGGAAACTCGTAGTTTTTTGGAAGCTTGGCAACCCCTTTCAATGAAAGTCATTCTCGTCAGTCTCTGCTTGGGGCTAATTCCATAGGACACAAACCATAGCCAGAGAACTTGGAACTACATTATTGTGAAAAGTTTCAAAGAGCTAACACAAAACGTGTTTTATTTAGAGTTCCAAATACCTGTATCCATATAGGAGAAAACAGAGTGAAACCTAAACATGAAAACGGTTACTGCAAAGGAACGGTTTAACCTAGAAGAACGAAATTTGGTGAGCCAAGTGGGAATGGTGTACTGATCGTTACCTGCAAGTATCATCAAGATTGGGTAAAAAAATGTTTGCTGAGATTTCAGGAAACTCGTAGTTTTTTGGAAGCTTGGCAACCCCTTTCAATGAAAGTGATTCTCGTCAGTCTCTGCTTGGGACTACTTCCATAGGACACAAACCATAACCATAGAACTTGGAACTACATTATTTTGCCAAGTTACAAAGAGCTAGCACAAACCGTGTTTGATTTAGAGTTCCAAATACATGTATCCATATAGGAGAAAACAGAGTGAAACCTAAACATGAAAACGGTTACTGCAAAGGAACGGTTTAACCTAGAAGAACGAAATTTGGTGAGCCTAGTGGGATTGGTGTAAAGCATTAAATGGAAGTATCATCAAGATTGGGTGAAAAAAATGTTTGCTGAGATTTCAGGAAACTCGTAGTTTTTTGGAAGCTTGGCACCCCCTTTCAATGAAAGTGATTCTCGTCAGTCTCTTCTTGGGGCTACTTCCATAGGACACAAACCATCGCGATCGAACTTGGAACTATATTATTGTGCCAAGTTTCAACGAGATAGCACAAACCGTGTTTGATTTAGAGATCCAACTACATGTATCCATATAGGGGAAAACAGAGTGAAACCTAAACATGAAAACGGTTACTGCAAAGGAACGGTTTAACCTAGAAGAACTAAATTTGGTGAGCCCAGTGCTATTGATGTACTGATCATTAAATGGAAGTATCATCAAAATTGGGTGAAAAAATGATTGCTGAGATTTCAGGAAACTCGTAGTTTTTTGGAAGCTTGGCACCCCCTTTCAATGAAAGTGATTCTCATCAGTCTCTGCTTGGGGCTACTTCCATAGGACACAAATATAGTCACAGAACTTGGAACTACATTATTGTGCCAAGTTTCAAAGAGCTGGCACAAACCGTGTTTGATTTAGAGTTCCAACTACATGTATCCATATAGGACAAAACAGAGTGAAACCTAAACATGAAAACGGTTACTGCACAGGAACGGTTTAACCTAGAAGAACGAAATTTGGTAAGCCAAGTGGGACTGGTGTACTGATCATTACCTGCAAGTATCATCAAGATTCGGTGAAAAAATTTTTGTTCAGATTTCAGGAAACTCGTAGTTTTTTGGAAGCTTGGCAACCCCTTTCAATGAAAGTGATTCTCGTCAGTCTCTGCTTGGGGCTACATCCATAGGACACAAACCATAGGCACAGAACTTGGAACTACATTATTGTGCCAAGTTTCAAAGAGCTAGCACAAACCGTGTTTGATTTAGAGTTCCAAATACATGTATCCATATAGGAGAAAACAGAGTGAAACCTAAACATGAAAACGGTTACTGCAAAGGAACGGTTTAACCTAGAAGAACGAAATTTGGTGAGCCAAGTGGGACTGGTGTACTGATCATTACCTGCAAATATCATGAAGATTGGGTGAAAAAATGTTTGCTGAGATTTCAGGAAACTCGTAGTTTTTTGGAAGCTTGGCAACCCCTTTCAATGAAAGTGATTCTCGTCAGTCTCTGCTTGGGGCTACTTCCATAGGATACAAACCATAACCATAGAACTTGGAACTACATTATTGTGCCAAGTTTCAAAGAGCTAGCACTAACCGTGTTTGATTTAGAGTTCCAACTACATGTATCCATATAGGAGAAAACAGCGTGAAACCTAAACATGAAACGGTAAATGCAAAGGAATGGTTTAACCTCGAAGAACGAAATTTGGTGAGCCAAGTGGGACTGGTATACTGATGATTACCTGCAAGTATCATCAAGACTGGGTGAAAAAATGTTTGCTGAGATTTCAGGAAACTCGTAGATTTTTGGAAGCTTGGCAACCCCTTTCAATGAAAGTGATTGTCGTCAGTCTCTGCTTGGGGCTACTTCCATAGAACACAAACCATACCTATAGAACTTGGAACTATATTATTGTGCCAAGTTTCAAAGATCTAGCACAAACCGTGTTTGATTTAGAGTTCCAACTACATGTATCCATATAGGAGAAAACATAGTGAAACTAAACATGAAAACGGTTACTGCAAAGGAACGGTTTAACCTAGAAGAACGAAATTTGGTGAGCCAAATGGGATTGGTGTACTGATCATTAAGTGGAAGTATCATCCAGATTGGGTGAAAAAATGTTTGCTGAGATTTCCGGAAACTCGTAGTTTTTTGGAAGCTTGGCAACCCTTTCAATGAAAGTGATTCTCGTCAGTCTCTGCTTGGGGCTACTTCCATAGGACACAAACCGTAGCCAGAGAACTTGGAACTACATTATTGTGCCAAGTTTCAAAGAGCTAGCACAAACCGTGTTTGATTTAGAGTTCCAACTACATGTATCCTATAAGGAGAAAACAGAGTGAAACCTAAAACATGAAAACGGTTACTGCAAAGGAACGGTTTATAACCTAGAAGAACGAAATTTAGTGAGCCAAGTGGGACTGGTGTACTGATCATTACCTGCAAGTATCATCATGTTTGGGTGAAAAAATGTTTGCTGAGATTTCAGGAAACTCGTAGTTTTTTGGAAGCTTAGCAACCCTTTCAATGAAAGTGATTCTCGTCAGTCTCTTTTGGGGCTACTTCCATAGGACACAAACCATAGCCATAGAACTTGGAACTACATTATTTTGCCAAGTTCAAAGAGCTAGCACAAACCGTGTTTGATTTAGAGTTCAACTACATGTATCCATATAGGAGAAAACAGAGTGAAACCTAAACATGAAAATGGTTACTGCAAAGGAACGGTTTAACCTAGAAGAACGAAACTTGGTCAGCCAAGTGGGACTGGTGTTCTGATCAGCACCTGCAAGTATCATCAAGATTGGGTGGAAAAAATTTTTGCTGAGATTTCAGGAAACTCGTAGTTTTTTGGAAGCTTGGCAACCCCTTTCAATGAAAGTGATTCTCTTCAGTCTCTGCTTGGGACTACTTTAAAAGGACACAAACCATAGCCATAAAACTTGGAACTACATTATTATGCCAAGTTTCAAAGAGCTGGCACAAACCGTGTTTGATTTAGAGTTCCAACTACATGTATCCATATAGGAGAAAACAGAGTGAAACCTAAACATGAAAATGGTTACTGCAAAGGAAGGGTTTAACCTGGAAGAACGAAATTTGGTGAGCCAAGTGGGACTGGTGAACTGATCATTACCTGCAAGTATCATCAAGATTGGGTGAAAAAATATTTGCTGAGATTTCAGGAAACTCGTAGTTTTTTGGAAGCTTGGCAACCCTTTCAATGAAAGTGATTCTCTTCAGTCTCTGCTTGGGGCTACTTCCATAGGACACAAACCATAACCATAGAACCGGTGACTACATTATTGTGCCAACTTTCAAAGAGCTAGCACAAACCGTGTTTGATTTAGAGTTCCAACTACATGTATCCATATAAGAGAAAACAGAGTGAAACCTAAACTTGAAAACGGTAACTGCAAAGGAATGGTTTAACCTAGAAGAACGAAATTTTGTGAGCCAAGTGGGACTGGTGTACTGATGATTACCTGCAAGTATCATCAAGACTGGGTGAAAAAATGTTTGATGGTTTCAGGAAACTCGTAGATTTTTGGAAGCTTGGCAACCCCTTTCAATGAAAGTGATTCTCGTCAGTCTCTGCTTGGGGCTACTTCCATAGAACACAAACCATAGCTATAGAACTTGGAATTATATTATTGTGCCAAGTTTCAAAGAGCTAGGACAAACCGTGCTTGATTTAGAATTCCAACTACATGTATCCATATAGGAGAAAACAGAGTGAAACCTAAACATGAAAACGGTTCCTGCAAAGGAACGGTTTAACCTAGAAGAACGAAATTTCGTGAGCCATTGGGATTGGTGTACTGATCACTAAATGGATGTATCATCAAGATTGGGTGAAAAAATGTTTGCTGAGATTTCAGGAAACTCGTATTTTTTGGAAGCTTGGCAACCCCTTTCAATGAAAGTGATTCTCGTCAGTCTCTGCTTGGGGCTACTTCAATAGGACACAAACCATCGCGATAGAACATGGAACTACATTATTGTGCCAAGTTTCAAAGAGCTAGCACAAACCGTGTTTGATTTAGAGTTCCAACTACATGTATCCATATAGGAGAAAACAGAGTGAATCCTAAACATGAAAACGGTTACTGCAAAGGAACGGTTTAACCTAGAAGAACGAAATTCGGTGAGCCAAGTGTGACTGGTGTACTGATCATTACCTGCAAGTATCATCAAGATTGGGTGAAAAAATGTTTGCTGAGATTTCAGGAAACTCGTAGGTTTGGTAGCTTGGCAACCCCTTTGAATGAAAGTGATTCTCATCAGTCTCTGCTTGGAGCTACTTCGATAGGACACAAACCATAGCCATAGAACTTGGAACTACATTATGGTGCCAAGTTTCAAAGAGCTAGCACAAACCGTGTTTGATTTAGAGTTCCAACTACATGTATCCATATAGGAGAAAACAGAGTGAAACCTAAACATGAAAACGGTTACTGCAAAGTAACGGTTTAACATAGAAGAACGAAATTTGGGGAGCCAAGTGGGACTAGTGTACTGATCATTACCCTGCAAGTATCATCAAGATTGGGTGAAAAAATGTTTGCTGAGAATTCAGGAAACTCATAGTTTTTTGGAAGCTTGGCAACCCCTTTCAATGAAAGTGATTCTCGTCAGTCTCTGCTTGGGGCTACTTCCATAGGACACAAACCATAGCCATATAACTTGGAACTACATTATGGTGCCAAGTTTCAAAGAGCTAGCACAAACCGTGTTTGATTTAGAGTTCCAACTACATGTATCCTATAGGAGAAAACACAGTGAAACCTAAACATGAAAACGGTTACTGCAAAGGAACGGTTTAACCTAGAAGAACGAAATTTAGTGAGCCAAGTGGGACTGGTGTACTGATCATTACCTGCAAGTATCATCATGTTTGGGTGAAAAAATGTTTGCTGAGATTTCAGGAAACTCGTAGTTTTTTGGAAGCTTAGCAACCCTTTCAATGAAAGTGATTCTCGTCAGTCTCTTTTGGGGCTACTTCCATAGGACACAAACCATAGCCATAGAACTTGGAACTACATTATTTTGCCAAGTTTCAAAGAGCTAGCACAAACCGTGTTTGATTTAGAGTTCAACTACATGTATCCATATAGGAGAAAACAGAGTGAAACCTAAACATGAAAATGGTTACTGCAAAGGAACGGTTTAACCTAGAAGAACGAAACTTGGTCAGCCAAGTGGGACTGGTGTTCTGATCAGCACCTGCAAGTATCATCAAGATTGGGTGAAAAAATTTTGCTGAGATTTCAGGAAACTCGTAGTTTTTTGGAAGCTTGGCAACCCCTTTCAATGAAAGTGATTCTCTTCAGTCTCTGCTTGGGGCTACTTTAAAAGGACACAAACCATAGCCATAAAACTTGGAACTACATTATTATGCCAAGTTTCAAAGAGCTGGCACAAACCGTGTTTGATTTAGAGTTCCAACTACATGTATCCATATAGGAGAAAACAGAGTGAAACCTAAACATGAAAACGGTTACTGCAAAGGAAGGGTTTAACCTGGAAGAACGAAATTTGGTGAGCCAAGTGGGACTGGTGAACTGATCATTACCTGCAAGTATCATCAAGATTGGGTGAAAAAATATTTGCTGAGATTTCAGGAAACTCGTAGTTTTTTGGAAGCTTGGCAACCCTTTCAATGAAAGTGATTCTCTTCAGTCTCTGCTTGGGGCTACTTCCATAGGACACAAACCATAACCATAGAACCGGTGACTACATTATTGTGCCAACTTTCAAAGAGCTAGCACAAACCGTGTTTGATTTAGAGTTCCAACTACATGTATCCATATAAGAGAAAACAGAGTGAAACCTAAACTTGAAAACGGTAACTGCAAAGGAATGGTTTAACCTAGAAGAACGAAATTTTGTGAGCCAAGTGGGACTGGTGTACTGAAGATTACCTGCAAGTATCATCAAGACTGGGTGAAAAAATGTTTGATGGTTTCAGGAAACTCGTAGATTTTTGGAAGCTTGGCAACCCCTTTCAATGAAAGTGATTCTCGTCAGTCTCTGCTTGGGGCTACTTCCATAGAACACAAACCATAGCTATAGAACTTGGAACTATATTATTGTGCCAAGTTTCAAAGAGCTAGGACAAACCGTGCTTGATTTAGAATTCCAACTACATGTATCCATATAGGAGAAAACAGAGTGAAACCTAAACATGAAAAC
The DNA here is from genome assembly GCF_045843805.1 of Urocitellus parryii. NCBI lineage: Eukaryota > Metazoa > Chordata > Mammalia > Rodentia > Sciuridae > Urocitellus > Urocitellus parryii. The sequence goes on from NW_027554139.1 coordinate 78,920, forward strand.
GGTTCCTGCAAAGGAACGGTTTAACCTAGAAGAACGAAATTTCGTGAGCCATTGGGATTGGTGTACTGATCACTAAATGGATGTATCATCAAGATTGGGTGAAAAAATGTTTGCTGAGATTTCAGGAAACTCGTATTTTTTTGGAAGCTTGGCAACCCCTTTCAATGAAAGTGATTCTCGTCAGTCTCTGCTTGGGGCTACTTCAATAGGACACAAACCATCGCGATAGAACATGGAACTACATTATTGTGCCAAGTTTCAAAGAGCTAGCACAAACCGTGTTTGATTTAGAGTTCCAACTACATGTATCCATATAGGAGAAAACAGAGTGAATCCTAAACATGAAAACGGTTACTGCAAAGGAACGGTTTAACCTAGAAGAACGAAATTCGGTGAGCCAAGTGTGACTGGTGTACTGATCATTACCTGCAAGTATCATCAAGATTGGGTGAAAAAATGTTTGCTGAGATTTCAGGAAACTCGTAGGTTTGGTAGCTTGGCAACCCCTTTGAATGAAAGTGATTCTCATCAGTCTCTGCTTGGAGCTACTTCGATAGGACACAAACCATAGCCATAGAACTTGGAACTACATTATGGTGCCAAGTTTCAAAGAGCTAGCACAAACCGTGTTTGATTTAGAGTTCCAACTACATGTATCCATATAGGAGAAAACAGAGTGAAACCTAAACATGAAAACGTTTACTGCAAAGTAACGGTTTAACATAGAAGAACGAAATTTGGGGAGCCAAGTGGGACTAGTGTACTGATCATTACCTGCAAGTATCATCAAGATTGGGTGAAAAAATGTTTGCTGAGAATTCAGGAAACTCATAGTTTTTTGGAAGCTTGGCAACCCCTTTCAATGAAAGTGATTCTCGTCAGTCTCTGCTTTGGGCTACTTCCATAGGACACAAACCATAGCCATATAACTTGGAACTACATTATGGTGCCAAGTTTCAAAGAGCTAGCACAAACCGTGTTTGATTTAGAGTTCCAACTACATGTATCCATATAGGAGAAAACAGAGTGAAACCTAAACATGAAAACGGTTACTGCAAAGGAACGGTTTAACCTAGAAGAACGAAATTCGGTGAGCCAAGTGTGACTGGTGTACTGATCATTACCTGCAAGTATCATCAAGATTGGGTGAAAAAATGTTTGCTGAGATTTCAGGAAACTCGTAGGTTTGGTAGCTTGGCAACCCCTTTCAATGAAAGTGATTCTCATCAGTCTCTGCTTGGAGCTACTTCGATAGGACACAAACCATAGCCATAGAACTTGGAACTACATTATGGTGCCAAGTTTCAAAGAGCTAGCACAAACCGTGTTTGATTTAGAGTTCCAACTACATGTATCCATATAGGAGAAAACAGAGTGAAAGCTAAACATGAAAACGGTTACTGCAAAGGAACGGTTTAACATAGAAGAACGAAATTTGGGGAGCCAAGTGGGACTAGTGTACTGATCATTACCTGCAAGTATCATCAAGATTGGGTGAAAAAATGTTTGCTGAGAATTCAGGAAACTCATAGTTTTTTGGAAGCTTGGCAACCCCTTTCAATGAAAGTGATTCTCGTCAGTCTCTGCTTTGGGCTACTTCCATAGGACACAAACCATAGCCATAGAACTTGGAACTACATTATTGTGCCAAGTTTCAAAGAGCTAGCACAAACCGTGTTTGATTTAGAGTTCCAACTACATGTATCCATATAGGAGAAATCAGAGTGAAACCTAAACATTAAAACGGTTACTGCAAAGGAATGGTTTAACCTAGAAGAACGAAATTTGGTGAGCCTAGTGGGATTGGTGTACTGATCATTAAATGGAAGTATCATCAAGATTGGGTGAAAAAATGATTGCTGAGATTTCAGGAAACTCGTAGTTTTTTGGAAGCTTGGCAACCCCTTTCAATGAAAGTGATTCTCGTCAGTCTCTGCTTGGGGCTACATCCATAGGACACAAACCATAGCCATAGAACTTGGAACTACATTATTTTGCCAAGTTTCAAAGAGCTAGCACAAACCGTGTTTGATTTACAGTTCCTACTACATGTATCCATATAGGAGAAAACAGAGGGAAACCTAAACATGGAAACGTTTACTGCAAATGAACGGTTTAACCTAGAAGAACGAAATTTGGAGAGCCAAGTGGGATTGGTGTACTGATCATTAAATGGAAGTATCATCAAGATTGGGTGAAAAAATGTTTGCTGAGATTTCAGGAAACTCGTACTTTTTTGGAAGCTTGGCAACCCCTTTCAATGAAAGTGATTCTCGTCAGTCTCTGCTTTGGGCTACTTCCATAGAACACAAACCATAGCTATAGAACTTGGAACTATATTATTGTGCCAAGTTTCAAAGAGCTAACACAATCCGTGTTTGATTTAGAGTTCCAACTACATGTATCCATATAGGAGAAAACAGAGTGAAACCTAAACATGAAAACGGTTCCTGCAAAGGAACGGTTTAACCTAGAAGAACGAAATATGGTGAGCCAAGTGGGATTTGTGTACTGATCATTACCTGCAAGTATCATCAAGATTGGGTGAAAAAATGTTTGCTGAGCTTTCAGGAAACTCATAGTTTTTTGGAAGCTTGGCAACCCCTTTCAATGAAAGTGATTCTCGTCAGTCTCTGCTTTGGGCTACTTCCATAGGACACAAACCATAGCCATATAACTTGGAACTACATTATGGTGCCAAGTTTCAAAGAGCTAGCACAAACCGTGTTTGATTTAGAGTTCCAACTACATGTATCCATATAGGAGAAAACAGAGTGAAACCTAAACATGAAAACGGTTACTGCAAAGGAACGGTTTAACCTAGAAGAACGAAATTCGGTGAGCCAAGTGTGACTGGTGTACTGATCATTACCTGCAAGTATCATCAAGATTGGGTGAAAAAATGTTTGCTGAGATTTCAGGAAACTCGTAGGTTTGGTAGCTTGGCAACCCCTTTCAATGAAAGTGATTCTCATCAGTCTCTGCTTGGAGCTACTTCGATAGGACACAAACCATAGCCATAGAACTTGGAACTACATTATGGTGCCAAGTTTCAAAGAGCTAGCACAAACCGTGTTTGATTTAGAGTTCCAACTACATGTATCCATATAGGAGAAAACAGAGTGAAAGCTAAACATCAAAACGGTTACTGCAAAGGAACGGTTTAACATAGAAGAACGAAATTTGGGGAGCCAAGTGGGACTAGTGTACTGATCATTACCTGCAAGTATCATCAAGATTGGGTGAAAAAATGTTTGCTGAGAATTCAGGAAACTCATAGTTTTTTGGAAGCTTGGCAACCCCTTTCAATGAAAGTGATTCTCGTCAGTCTCTGCTTTGGGCTACTTCCATAGGACACAAACCATAGCCATAGAACTTGGAACTACATTATTGTGCCAAGTTTCAAAGAGCTAGCACAAACCGTGTTTGATTTACAGTTCCTACTACATGTATCCATATAGGAGAAAACAGAGGGAAACCTAAACATGGAAACGTTTACTGCAAATGAACGGTTTAACCTAGAAGAACGAAATTTGGAGAGCCAAGTGGGATTGGTGTACTGATCATTAAATGGAAGTATCATCAAGATTGGGTGAAAAAATGTTTGCTGAGATTTCAGGAAACTCGTACTTTTTTGGAAGCTTGGCAACCCCTTTCAATGAAAGTGATTCTCGTCAGTCTCTGCTTTGGGCTACTTCCATAGAACACAAACCATAGCTATAGAACTTGGAACTATATTATTGTGCCAAGTTTCAAAGAGCTAGCACAATCCGTGTTTGATTTAGAGTTCCAACTACATGTATCCATATAGGAGAAAACAGAGTGAAACCTAAACATGAAAACGGTTCCTGCAAAGGAACGGTTTAACCTAGAAGAACGAAATATGGTGAGCCAAGTGGGATTTGTGTACTGATCATTACCTGCAAGTATCATCAAGATTGGGTGAAAAAATGTTTGCTGAGATTTCAGGAAACTCATAGTTTTTTGGAAGCTTGGCAACCCCTTTCAATGAAAGTGATTCTCGTCAGTCTCTGCTTGGGGCTACTTCCATAGGACACAAACCATAGCCATAGAACTTGGAACTACATTATTGTGCCAAGTTTCAAAGAGCTAGCACAAACCTTGTTTGATTTAGAGTTCCAAATACATGTATCCAAATAGGAGAAAACAGATTGAAACCTAAACATGGAAACGGTTACTGCAAAGGTACGTTTTACCTAAAAGAACGAAATTTGGTGAGCCAAGTGGGACTGGTGTACTGATCATTACCTGCAAGTATCATCAAGATTGGGTGAAATAATGTTTGCTGAAATTTCAGGAAACTCGTAGTTTTTGGGAAGCTTGGCAAACCCTTTCAATGAAAGTGATTCTCGTCAGTCTCTGCTTGGGGCTACTTCCATAGGACACAAACCATAGCCATAAAACTTGGAACTACATTATTGTGCCAAGTTTCAAAGAGCTAGCACAAACCGTGTTTGATTTAGAGTTCCAACTACATGTATCCATATAGGAGAAAACAGATTGAAACCTAAACATGAAAACGGTTCCTGCAAAGGAACGGTTTAACCTAGAAGAACGAAATTTGGTGATCCAAATGGGATTGGTGTACTGATCATTAAGTGGAAGTATCATCAAGATTGGGTGAAAAAATGATTGCTGAGATTTCAGGAAACTCGTAGTTTTTTGGAAGCTTGGCAACCCCTTTCAATGAAAGTGATTCTCGTCAGTCTCTGCTTGGGGCTACATCCATAGGACACAAACCATAGCCATAGAACTTGGAACTACATTATTGTGCCAAGTTTCAAAGAGCTAGCACAAACCGTGTTTGATTTACAGTTCCAACTACATGTATCCATATAGGAGAAAACAGAGTGAAACCTAAACATGAAAACGGTTACTGCAAAGGAACGGTTTAACCTAGAAGAACGAAATTCGGTGAGACAAGTGTGACTGGTGTACTGATCATTACCTGCAAGTATCATCAAGATTGGGTGAAAAAATGTTTGCTGAGATTTCAGGAAACTCGTAGGTTTGGTAGCTTGGCAAACCCTTTGAATGAAAGTGATTCTCATCAGTCTCTGCTTGGAGCTACTTCGATAGGACACAAACCATAGCCATAGAACTTGGAACTACATTATGGTGCCAAGTTTCAAAAAGCTAGCACAAACCGTGTTTGATTTAGAGTTCCAACTACATGTATCCATATAGGAGAAAACAGAGTGAAACCTAAACATGAAAACGGTTACTGCAAAGTAACGGTTTAACATAGAAGAACGAAATTTGGGGAGCCAAGTGGGACTAGTGTACTGATCATTACCTGCAAGTATCATCAAGATTGGGTGAAAAAATGTTTGCTGAGAATTCAGGAAACTCATAGTTTTTTGGAAGCTTGGCAACCCCTTTCAATGAAAGTGATTCTCGTCAGTCTCTGCTTTGGGCTACTTCCATAGGACACAAACCATAGCCATATAACTTGGAACTACATTATGGTGCCAAGTTTCAAAGAGCTAGCACAAACCGTGTTTGATTTAGAGTTCCAACTACATGTATCCATATAGGAGAAATCAGAGTGAAACCTAAACATTAAAACGGTTACTGCAAAGGAATGGTTTAACCTAGAAGAACGAAATTTGGTGAGCCTAGTGGGATTGGTGTACTGATCATTAAATGGAAGTATCATCAAGATTGGGTGAAAAAATGATTGCTGAGATTTCAGGAAACTCGTAGTTTTTTGGAAGCTTGGCAACCCCTTTCAATGAAAGTGATTCTCGTCAGTCTCTGCTTGGGGCTACATCCATAGGACACAAACCATAGCCATAGAACTTGGAACTATATTATTGTGCCAAGTTTCAAAGAGCTAGCACAAACCGTGTTTGATTTACAGTTCCTACTACATGTATCCATATAGGAGAAAACAGAGGGAAACCTAAACATGGAAACGTTTACTGCAAATGAACGGTTTAACCTAGAAGAACGAAATTTGGAGAGCCAAGTGGGATTGGTGTACTGATCATTAAATGGAAGTATCATCAAGATTGGGTGAAAAAATGTTTGCTGAGATTTCAGGAAACTCGTACTTTTTTGGAAGCTTGGCAACCCCTTTCAATGAAAGTGATTCTCGTCAGTCTCTGCTTTGGGCTACTTCCATAGAACACAAACCATAGCTATAGAACTTGGAACTATATTATTGTGCCAAGTTTCAAAGAGCTAGCACAATCCGTGTTTGATTTAGAGTTCCAACTACATGTATCCATATAGGAGAAAACAGAGTGAAACCTAAACATGAAAACGGTTACTGCAAAGGAACGGTTTAACCTAGAAGAACGAAATTTCGTGAGCCATTGGGATTGGTGTACTGATCACTAAATGGATGTATCATCAAGATTGGGTGAAAAAATGTTTGCTGAGATTTCAGGAAACTCGTATTTTTTTGGAAGCTTGGCAACCCCTTTCAATGAAAGTGATTCTCGTCAGTCTCTGTTTGGGGCTACTTCAATAGGACACAAACGATCGCGATAGAACTTGGAACTACATTATTGTGCCAAGTTTCAAAGAGCTAGGACAAACCGTGTTTGATTTAGAGTTCCAACTACATGTATCCATATAGGAGAAAACAGAGTGAATCCTAAACATGAAAACGGTTACTGCAAAGTAACGGTTTAACCTAGAAGAACGAAATTTGGTGAGCCTAGTGGGATTGGTGTACTGACCATTAAATGGAAGTATCATCAAGATTGGGTGAAAAAATGTTTGCTGAGATCAGGAATCTCGTAGTTTTTTGGAAGCTTGGCAACCCCTTTCAATGAAAGTGATTCTGGTCAGTCTCTGCTTGGGGCTACTTCCATTGGACACAAACCATAGCCATAGAACTTGGAACTACATTATTGTGCCAAGTTTCAAAGAGCTAGCACAAACCGTGTTTGATTTAGAGTTCCAACTACATGTATCCATATTGGAGAAAACAGAGTGAAACCTAAACATGAAAACGGTTACTGCAAAGGAACGGTTTAACTTAGAAGAACGAAATTTGGTGAGCCCAGTGGGATTGGTGTACTGATCATTAAATGGAAGTATCAAGATTGGGAGAGAAAATGTTTGCTGAGATTTCAGGAAACTCATAGTTTTTTGGAAGCTTGGCAACCCCTTTCAATGAAAGTGATTCTCGTCAGTCTCTGCTTGAGGGTACTTCCATAGGACACAAACCATAGCCAAAGAACTTGGATCTACATTATGGTGCCAAGTTTCAAAGAGCTAGCACAAACCGTGTTTGATTTAGAGTTCCAACTACATGTATCCATATAGGAGAAATCAGAGTGAAACCTAAACATTAAAACGGTTACTGCAAAGGAATGGTTTAACCTAGAAGAACGAAATTTGGTGAGCCTAGTGGGATTGGTGTACTGATCATTAAATGGAAGTATCATCAGGATTGGGTGAAAAAATGTTTGCTGAGATTTCAGGAAACTCGTATTTTTTTGGAAGCTTGGCAACCCCTTTCAATGAAAGTGATTCTCGTCAGTCTCTGTTTGGGGCTACTTCAATGGGACACAAACGATCGCGATAGAACTTGGAACTACATTATTGTGCCAAGTTTCAAAGAGTTAGGATAAACCGTGTTTGATTTAGAGTTCCAACTACATGTATCCATATAGGAGAAAACAGAGTGAATCCTAAACATGAAAACGGTTACTGCAAAGTAACGGTTTAACCTAGAAGAACGAAATTTGGTGAGCCTAGTGGGATTGGTGTACTGACCATTAAATGGAAGTATCATCAAGATTGGGTGAAAAAATATTTGCTGAGATCAGGAATCTCGTAGTTTTTTGGAAGCTTGGCAACCCCTTTCAAGGTAAGTGATTCTCGTCAGTCTCTGCTTGGGGCTACTTCCATAGGACACAAACCATAGCCATAGAACTTGGAACTACATTATTGTGCCAAGTTTCAAAGAGCTAGCACAAACCGTGTTTGATTTACAGTTCCAACTACTTGTATCCATAAAGGAGAAAACAGAGTGAAACCTTAACATGAAAACGGTAACTGCAAAGGAATGGTTTAACCTAGAATAACGAAATTTGGTGAGCCATGTGGGACTGGTGTACTGATGATTACCTGCAAGTATCATCAAGACTGGGTGAAAATATGGTTGATGATTTCAGGAAACTCGTACTTTTTTGGAAGCTTGGCAACCCCTTTCAATGAAAGTGATTCTCGTCAGTCTCTGCTTGGGGCTACTTCCATAGAACACAAACCATAGCTATAGAACTTGGAACTATATTATTGTGCCAAGTTTCAAAGAGCTAGCACAAACCATGTTTGATTTAGAGTTCCAACTACATGTATCCATATAGGAGAAAACAGAGTGAAACCTAAACATGAAAACGGTTACTGCAAAGGAACGGTTTAACCTAGAAGAACGAAATTTCGTGAGCCATTGGGATTGGTGTACTGATCACTAAATGGATGTATCATCAAGATTGGGTGAAAAAATGTTTGCTGAGATTTCAGGAAACTCGTATTTTTTTGGAAGCTTGGCAACCCCTTTCAATGAAAGTGATTCTCGTCAGTCTCTGCTTGGGGCTACTTCAATAGGACACAAACCATCGCGATAGAACATGGAACTACATTATTGTGCCAAGTTTCAAAGAGCTAGCACAAACCGTGTTTGATTTAGAGTTCCAACTACATGTATCCATATAGGAGAAAACAGAGTGAATCCTAAACATGAAAACGGTTACTGCAAAGGAACGGTTTAACCTAGAAGAACGAAATTCGGTGAGCCAAGTGTGACTGGTGTACTGATCATTACCTGCAAGTATCATCAAGATTGGGTGAAAAAATGTTTGCTGAGATTTCAGGAAACTCGTAGGTTTGGTAGCTTGGCAACCCCTTTGAATGAAAGTGATTCTCATCAGTCTCTGCTTGGAGCTACTTCGATAGGACACAAACCATAGCCATAGAACTTGGAACTACATTATGGTGCCAAGTTTCAAAGAGCTAGCACAAACCGTGTTTGATTTAGAGTTCCAACTACATGTATCCATATAGGAGAAAACAGAGTGAAACCTAAACATGAAAACGTTTACTGCAAAGTAACGGTTTAACATAGAAGAACGAAATTTGGGGAGCCAAGTGGGACTAGTGTACTGATCATTACCTGCAAGTATCATCAAGATTGGGTGAAAAAATGTTTGCTGAGAATTCAGGAAACTCATAGTTTTTTGGAAGCTTGGCAACCCCTTTCAATGAAAGTGATTCTCGTCAGTCTCTGCTTTGGGCTACTTCCATAGGACACAAACCATAGCCATATAACTTGGAACTACATTATGGTGCCAAGTTTCAAAGAGCTAGCACAAACCGTGTTTGATTTAGAGTTCCAACTACATGTATCCATATAGGAGAAAACAGAGTGAAACCTAAACATGAAAACGGTTACTGCAAAGGAACGGTTTAACCTAGAAGAACGAAATTCGGTGAGCCAAGTGTGACTGGTGTACTGATCATTACCTGCAAGTATCATCAAGATTGGGTGAAAAAATGTTTGCTGAGATTTCAGGAAACTCGTAGGTTTGGTAGCTTGGCAACCCCTTTCAATGAAAGTGATTCTCATCAGTCTCTGCTTGGAGCTACTTCGATAGGACACAAACCATAGCCATAGAACTTGGAACTACATTATGGTGCCAAGTTTCAAAGAGCTAGCACAAACCGTGTTTGATTTAGAGTTCCAACTACATGTATCCATATAGGAGAAAACAGAGTGAAAGCTAAACATGAAAACGGTTACTGCAAAGGAACGGTTTAACATAGAAGAACGAAATTTGGGGAGCCAAGTGGGACTAGTGTACTGATCATTACCTGCAAGTATCATCAAGATTGGGTGAAAAAATGTTTGCTGAGAATTCAGGAAACTCATAGTTTTTTGGAAGCTTGGCAACCCCTTTCAATGAAAGTGATTCTCGTCAGTCTCTGCTTTGGGCTACTTCCATAGGACACAAACCATAGCCATAGAACTTGGAACTACATTATTGTGCCAAGTTTCAAAGAGCTAGCACAAACCGTGTTTGATTTAGAGTTCCAACTACATGTATCCATATAGGAGAAATCAGAGTGAAACCTAAACATTAAAACGGTTACTGCAAAGGAATGGTTTAACCTAGAAGAACGAAATTTGGTGAGCCTAGTGGGATTGGTGTACTGATCATTAAATGGAAGTATCATCAAGATTGGGTGAAAAAATGATTGCTGAGATTTCAGGAAACTCGTAGTTTTTTGGAAGCTTGGCAACCCCTTTCAATGAAAGTGATTCTCGTCAGTCTCTGCTTGGGGCTACATCCATAGGACACAAACCATAGCCATAGAACTTGGAACTACATTATTTTGCCAAGTTTCAAAGAGCTAGCACAAACCGTGTTTGATTTACAGTTCCTACTACATGTATCCATATAGGAGAAAACAGAGGGAAACCTAAACATGGAAACGTTTACTGCAAATGAACGGTTTAACCTAGAAGAACGAAATTTGGAGAGCCAAGTGGGATTGGTGTACTGATCATTAAATGGAAGTATCATCAAGATTGGGTGAAAAAATGTTTGCTGAGATTTCAGGAAACTCGTACTTTTTTGGAAGCTTGGCAACCCCTTTCAATGAAAGTGATTCTCGTCAGTCTCTGCTTTGGGCTACTTCCATAGAACACAAACCATAGCTATAGAACTTGGAACTATATTATTGTGCCAAGTTTCAAAGAGCTAACACAATCCGTGTTTGATTTAGAGTTCCAACTACATGTATCCATATAGGAGAAAACAGAGTGAAACCTAAACATGAAAACGGTTCCTGCAAAGGAACGGTTTAACCTAGAAGAACGAAATATGGTGAGCCAAGTGGGATTTGTGTACTGATCATTACCTGCAAGTATCATCAAGATTGGGTGAAAAAATGTTTGCTGAGCTTTCAGGAAACTCATAGTTTTTTGGAAGCTTGGCAACCCCTTTCAATGAAAGTGATTCTCGTCAGTCTCTGCTTTGGGCTACTTCCATAGGACACAAACCATAGCCATATAACTTGGAACTACATTATGGTGCCAAGTTTCAAAGAGCTAGCACAAACCGTGTTTGATTTAGAGTTCCAACTACATGTATCCATATAGGAGAAAACAGAGTGAAACCTAAACATGAAAACGGTTACTGCAAAGGAACGGTTTAACCTAGAAGAACGAAATTCGGTGAGCCAAGTGTGACTGGTGTACTGATCATTACCTGCAAGTATCATCAAGATTGGGTGAAAAAATGTTTGCTGAGATTTCAGGAAACTCGTAGGTTTGGTAGCTTGGCAACCCCTTTCAATGAAAGTGATTCTCATCAGTCTCTGCTTGGAGCTACTTCGATAGGACACAAACCATAGCCATAGAACTTGGAACTACATTATGGTGCCAAGTTTCAAAGAGCTAGCACAAACCGTGTTTGATTTAGAGTTCCAACTACATGTATCCATATAGGAGAAAACAGAGTGAAAGCTAAACATCAAAACGGTTACTGCAAAGGAACGGTTTAACATAGAAGAACGAAATTTGGGGAGCCAAGTGGGACTAGTGTACTGATCATTACCTGCAAGTATCATCAAGATTGGGTGAAAAAATGTTTGCTGAGAATTCAGGAAACTCATAGTTTTTTGGAAGCTTGGCAACCCCTTTCAATGAAAGTGATTCTCGTCAGTCTCTGCTTTGGGCTACTTCCATAGGACACAAACCATAGCCATAGAACTTGGAACTACATTATTGTGCCAAGTTTCAAAGAGCTAGCACAAACCGTGTTTGATTTACAGTTCCTACTACATGTATCCATATAGGAGAAAACAGAGGGAAACCTAAACATGGAAACGTTTACTGCAAATGAACGGTTTAACCTAGAAGAACGAAATTTGGAGAGCCAAGTGGGATTGGTGTACTGATCATTAAATGGAAGTATCATCAAGATTGGGTGAAAAAATGTTTGCTGAGATTTCAGGAAACTCGTACTTTTTTGGAAGCTTGGCAACCCCTTTCAATGAAAGTGATTCTCGTCAGTCTCTGCTTTGGGCTACTTCCATAGAACACAAACCATAGCTATAGAACTTGGAACTATATTATTGTGCCAAGTTTCAAAGAGCTAGCACAATCCGTGTTTGATTTAGAGTTCCAACTACATGTATCCATATAGGAGAAAACAGAGTGAAACCTAAACATGAAAACGGTTCCTGCAAAGGAACGGTTTAACCTAGAAGAACGAAATATGGTGAGCCAAGTGGGATTTGTGTACTGATCATTACCTGCAAGTATCATCAAGATTGGGTGAAAAAATGTTTGCTGAGATTTCAGGAAACTCATAGTTTTTTGGAAGCTTGGCAACCCCTTTCAATGAAAGTGATTCTCGTCAGTCTCTGCTTGGGGCTACTTCCATAGGACACAAACCATAGCCATAGAACTTGGAACTACATTATTGTGCCAAGTTTCAAAGAGCTAGCACAAACCTTGTTTGATTTAGAGTTCCAAATACATGTATCCAAATAGGAGAAAACAGATTGAAACCTAAACATGGAAACGGTTACTGCAAAGGTACGTTTTACCTAAAAGAACGAAATTTGGTGAGCCAAGTGGGACTGGTGTACTGATCATTACCTGCAAGTATCATCAAGATTGGGTGAAATAATGTTTGCTGAAATTTCAGGAAACTCGTAGTTTTTGGGAAGCTTGGCAAACCCTTTCAATGAAAGTGATTCTCGTCAGTCTCTGCTTGGGGCTACTTCCATAGGACACAAACCATAGCCATAAAACTTGGAACTACATTATTGTGCCAAGTTTCAAAGAGCTAGCACAAACCGTGTTTGATTTAGAGTTCCAACTACATGTATCCATATAGGAGAAAACAGATTGAAACCTAAACATGAAAACGGTTCCTGCAAAGGAACGGTTTAACCTAGAAGAACGAAATTTGGTGATCCAAATGGGATTGGTGTACTGATCATTAAGTGGAAGTATCATCAAGATTGGGTGAAAAAATGATTGCTGAGATTTCAGGAAACTCGTAGTTTTTTGGAAGCTTGGCAACCCCTTTCAATGAAAGTGATTCTCGTCAGTCTCTGCTTGGGGCTACATCCATAGGACACAAACCATAGCCATAGAACTTGGAACTACATTATTGTGCCAAGTTTCAAAGAGCTAGCACAAACCGTGTTTGATTTACAGTTCCAACTACATGTATCCATATAGGAGAAAACAGAGTGAAACCTAAACATGAAAACGGTTACTGCAAAGGAACGGTTTAACCTAGAAGAACGAAATTCGGTGAGACAAGTGTGACTGGTGTACTGATCATTACCTGCAAGTATCATCAAGATTGGGTGAAAAAATGTTTGCTGAGATTTCAGGAAACTCGTAGGTTTGGTAGCTTGGCAAACCCTTTGAATGAAAGTGATTCTCATCAGTCTCTGCTTGGAGCTACTTCGATAGGACACAAACCATAGCCATAGAACTTGGAACTACATTATGGTGCCAAGTTTCAAAAAGCTAGCACAAACCGTGTTTGATTTAGAGTTCCAACTACATGTATCCATATAGGAGAAAACAGAGTGAAACCTAAACATGAAAACGGTTACTGCAAAGTAACGGTTTAACATAGAAGAACGAAATTTGGGGAGCCAAGTGGGACTAGTGTACTGATCATTACCTGCAAGTATCATCAAGATTGGGTGAAAAAAATGTTTGCTGAGAATTCAGGAAACTCATAGTTTTTTGGAAGCTTGGCAACCCCTTTCAATGAAAGTGATTCTCGTCAGTCTCTGCTTTGGGCTACTTCCATAGGACACAAACCATAGCCATATAACTTGGAACTACATTATGGTGCCAAGTTTCAAAGAGCTAGCACAAACCGTGTTTGATTTAGAGTTCCAACTACATGTATCCATATAGGAGAAATCAGAGTGAAACCTAAACATTAAAACGGTTACTGCAAAGGAATGGTTTAACCTAGAAGAACGAAATTTGGTGAGCCTAGTGGGATTGGTGTACTGATCATTAAATGGAAGTATCATCAAGATTGGGTGAAAAAATGATTGCTGAGATTTCAGGAAACTCGTAGTTTTTTGGAAGCTTGGCAACCCCTTTCAATGAAAGTGATTCTCGTCAGTCTCTGCTTGGGGCTACATCCATAGGACACAAACCATAGCCATAGAACTTGGAACTATATTATTGTGCCAAGTTTCAAAGAGCTAGCACAAACCGTGTTTGATTTACAGTTCCTACTACATGTATCCATATAGGAGAAAACAGAGGGAAACCTAAACATGGAAACGTTTACTGCAAATGAACGGTTTAACCTAGAAGAACGAAATTTGGAGAGCCAAGTGGGATTGGTGTACTGATCATTAAATGGAAGTATCATCAAGATTGGGTGAAAAAATGTTTGCTGAGATTTCAGGAAACTCGTACTTTTTTGGAAGCTTGGCAACCCCTTTCAATGAAAGTGATTCTCGTCAGTCTCTGCTTTGGGCTACTTCCATAGAACACAAACCATAGCTATAGAACTTGGAACTATATTATTGTGCCAAGTTTCAAAGAGCTAGCACAATCCGTGTTTGATTTAGAGTTCCAACTACATGTATCCATATAGGAGAAAACAGAGTGAAACCTAAACATGAAAACGGTTACTGCAAAGGAACGGTTTAACCTAGAAGAACGAAATTTCGTGAGCCATTGGGATTGGTGTACTGATCACTAAATGGATGTATCATCAAGATTGGGTGAAAAAATGTTTGCTGAGATTTCAGGAAACTCGTATTTTTTTGGAAGCTTGGCAACCCCTTTCAATGAAAGTGATTCTCGTCAGTCTCTGTTTGGGGCTACTTCAATAGGACACAAACGATCGCGATAGAACTTGGAACTACATTATTGTGCCAAGTTTCAAAGAGCTAGGACAAACCGTGTTTGATTTAGAGTTCCAACTACATGTATCCATATAGGAGAAAACAGAGTGAATCCTAAACATGAAAACGGTTACTGCAAAGTAACGGTTTAACCTAGAAGAACGAAATTTGGTGAGCCTAGTGGGATTGGTGTACTGACCATTAAATGGAAGTATCATCAAGATTGGGTGAAAAAATGTTTGCTGAGATCAGGAATCTCGTAGTTTTTTGGAAGCTTGGCAACCACTTTCAATGAAAGTGATTCTGGTCAGTCTCTGCTTGGGGCTACTTCCATTGGACACAAACCATAGCCATAGAACTTGGAACTACATTATTGTGCCAAGTTTCAAAGAGCTAGCACAAACCGTGTTTGATTTAGAGTTCCAACTACATGTATCCATATTGGAGAAAACAGAGTGAAACCTAAACATGAAAACGGTTACTGCAAAGGAACGGTTTAACTTAGAAGAACGAAATTTGGTGAGCCCAGTGGGATTGGTGTACTGATCATTAAATGGAAGTATCATCAAGATTGGGAGAGAAAATGTTTGCTGAGATTTCAGGAAACTCATAGTTTTTTGGAAGCTTGGCAACCCCTTTCAATGAAAGTGATTCTCGTCAGTCTCTGCTTGAGGGTACTTCCATAGGACACAAACCATAGCCAAAGAACTTGGATCTACATTATGGTGCCAAGTTTCAAAGAGCTAGCACAAACCGTGTTTGATTTAGAGTTCCAACTACATGTATCCATATAGGAGAAATCAGAGTGAAACCTAAACATTAAAACGGTTACTGCAAAGGAATGGTTTAACCTAGAAGAACGAAATTTGGTGAGCCTAGTGGGATTGGTGTACTGATCATTAAATGGAAGTATCATCAGGATTGGGTGAAAAAATGTTTGCTGAGATTTCAGGAAACTCGTATTTTTTTGGAAGCTTGGCAACCCCTTTCAATGAAAGTGATTCTCGTCAGTCTCTGCTTGGGGCTACTTCCATAGGACACAAACCATAGCCATAGAACTTGGAACTACATTATTGTGCCAAGTTTCAAAGAGCTAGCACAAACCGTGTTTGATTTACAGTTCCAACTACTTGTATCCATAAAGGAGAAAACAGAGTGAAACCTTAACATGAAAACGGTAACTGCAAAGGAATGGTTTAACCTAGAAGAACGAAATTTGGTGAGCCATGTGGGACTGGTGTACTGATGATTACCTGCAAGTATCATCAAGACTGGGTGAAAAATATGGTTGATGATTTCAGGAAACTCGTACTTTTTTGGAAGCTTGGCAACCCCTTTCAATGAAAGTGATTCTCGTCAGTCTCTGCTTGGGGCTACTTCCATAGAACACAAACCATAGCTATAGAACTTGGAACTATATTATTGTGCCAAGTTTCAAAGAGCTAGCACAAACCATGTTTGATTTAGAGTTCCAACTACATGTATCCATATAGGAGAAAACAGAGTGAAACCTAAACATGAAACGGTTACTGCAAAGGAACGGTTTAACCTAGAAGAACGAAATTTCGTGAGCCATTGGGATTGGTGTACTCATCACTAAATGGATGTATCATCAAGATTGGGTGAAAAAATGTTTGCTGAGATTTCAGGAAACTCGTATTTTTTTGGAAGCTTGGCAACCCCTTTCAATGAAAGTGATTCTCGTCAGTCTCTGTTTGGGGCTACTTCAATAGGACACAAACGATCGCGATAGAACTTGGAACTACATTATTGTGCCAAGTTTCAAAGAGCTAGCACAAACCGTGTTTGATTTAGAGTTCCAACTACATGTATCCATATTGGAGAAAACAGAGTGAAACCTAAATATGAAAACGGTTACTGCAAAGGAACGGTTTAACCTAGAAGAACGAAATTTGGTGAGCCCAGTGGGATTGGTGTACTGATCATTAAATGGAAGCATCATCAAGATTGGGTGAAAAAATGTTTGCTGAGATTTAAGGAAACTCATAGTTTTTTGGAAGCTTGGCAACCCCTTTCAATGAAAGTGATTCTCGTCAGTCTCTGCTTGAGTCTACTTCCATAGGACACAAACCATAGCCAAAGAACTTGGAACTACATTATTGTGCCAAGTTTCAAAGAGCTAGCACAAACCGTGTTTGATTTAGAGTTCCAACTACATGTATCCATATAGGAAAAAACAGAATGAAACCTAAACATGAAAACGGTTCCTGCAAAGGAACGGTTTAACCTAGAAGAACGAAATTTGGTGAGCCAAGTGGGATTGGTGCACTGATCATTACCTGAAAGTATCATCAAGATTGGGTGAAAAAATAGTTGCTGAGATTTCCGGAAACTCGTAGTTTATTGGAAGCTTGGCAACCCCTTTCAATGAAAGTGATTCTCGTCAGTCTCTGCTTGGCGCTACTTCCATAGGACACAAACCATAGCGATACAACTTGGAACTACATTATTGTGCCAAGTTTCAAAGAGCTAGCACAAACCGTGTTTGATTTAGAGTTCCAACTACATGTATCCATATAGGAGAAAACAGAGTGAAACCTAAACATGAAAACGGTTACTGCAAATGAACGGTTTAACCTAGAAGAACGAAATTCGGTGAGCCAAGTGTGACTGGTGTACTGATCATTACCTGCTAGTATCATCAAGATTGGGTGAAAAAATGTTTGCTGAGATTTCAGGAAACTCGTAGGTTTGGTAGCTTGGCAACCCCTTTGAATGAAAGTGATTCTCATCAGTCTCTGCTTGGGGCTACTTCGATAGGACACAAACCATAGGCATAGAACTTGGAACTACATTATGGTGCCAAGTTTCAAAGAGCTAGCACAAACCGTGTTTGATTTAGAGTTCCAACTACATGTATCCATATAGGAGAAAACAGAGTGAAACCTAAACATGAAAACGGTTACTGCAAAGGAACGGTTTAACATAGAAGAACGAAATTTGGGGAGCCAAGTGGGACTAGTGTACTGATCATTACCTGCAAGTATCATCAAGGTTGGGTGAAAAAATGTTTGCTGAGAATTCAGGAAACTCGTAGTATTTTGGAAGCTTGGCAACCCCTTTCAATGAAAGTGATTCTCGTCAGTCTCTGCTTGGGGATACTTCCATAGGACACAAACCATAGCCATAGAACTTGGAACTACATTATTGTGCCAAGTTTCAAAGAGCTAGCACAAACCGTGTTTGATTTAGAGTTCCAACTACATGTATCCATATAGGAGAAAACAGATTGAAACCTAAACATGGAAACGGTTACTGCAAAGGTATGTTTTAACCTAAAAGA
Source organism: Urocitellus parryii (assembly GCF_045843805.1). Taxonomy (NCBI): domain Eukaryota; kingdom Metazoa; phylum Chordata; class Mammalia; order Rodentia; family Sciuridae; genus Urocitellus; species Urocitellus parryii. The sequence continues at coordinate 97,116 of NW_027554139.1, forward strand.
ACGAAATTTGGTGAGCCAAGTGGGACTGGTGTACTGATAATTACCTGCAAGTATCATCAAGATTGGGTGAAAAAATGTTTGCTGAGATTTCAGGAAACTCATAGTTTTTTGGAAGCTTGGGAACCCCTTTCAATGAAAGTGATTCTCGTCAGTCTCTGCTTGGGGCTACTTCCATAGGACACAAACCATAGCCATAGAACTTGGAACTACATTATTGTGCCAAGTTTCAAAGAGCTAGCACAAACCGTGTTTGATTTAGAGTTCCAACTACATGTATCCACATAGGAGAAAACAGAGTGAAACCTAAACATGAAAACGGTTACTGCAAAGGAACGGTTTAACCTAGAAGAACGAAATTTGGTGATCCAAATGGGATTGGTGTACTGATCATTAAGTGGAAGTATCATCAAGATTGGGTGAAAAAATGATTGCTGAGATTTCAGGAAACTCGTAGTTTTTTGGAAGCTTGGCAACCCCTTTCAATGAAAGTGATTCTCGTCAGTCTCTGTTTGGCGCTACTTCCATAGGACACAAACCATAGGCATAGAACTTGGAACTACATTATTGTGCCAAGTTTCAAAGAGCTAGCACAAACCTTGTTTGATTTAGAGTTCCAAATACATGTATCCATATAGGAGAAAACAGAGTGAAACATAAACATGGAAACGGTTACTGCAAAGGTACGTTTTAACCTAAAAGATCGAAATTTGGTGAGCCAAGTGGGACTGGTGTACTGATCATTACCTGCAAGTATCATCAAGATTGGGTGAAAAAATGTTTGCTGAAATTTCAGGAAACTCGTAATTTTTTGGAAGCTTGGCAACCCCTTTCAATGAAAGTGATTCTCGTCAGTCTCTGCTTCGGGCTACTTCCATAGGACACAAACCATAGCCATAGAACTTGGAACTATATTATTGTGCCACGTTTCAAAGAGCTAGCACACACCGTGTTTGATTTAGAGTTCCAACTACATGTATCCATATAGGAGAAAAGAGAGTGAAACCTAAACATGAAAACGGTAACTGCAAAGGAATGGTTTAACCTAGAAGAACGAAATTTGGTGAGCCAAGTGGGACTTGTGTACTGATGATTACCTGCAAGTATCATCAAGACTGGGTGAAAAAATGTTTGATGATTTCAGGAAACTCGTATTTTTTGGAAGCTTGGCAACCCCTTTCAATGAAAGTGATTCTCGTCAGTCTCTGCTTGGGGCTACTTCCATAGGACACAAAACATAGCTATAGAACTTGGAACTATATTATTGTGCCACGTTTCAAAGAGCTAGCACACACCGTGATTGATTTAGAGTTCCAACTACATGTATCCATATAGGAGAACACAGAGTGAAACATAAACATGAAAACGGTTACTGCAAAGGAACGGTTTAACCTAGAAGAACGAAATTTCGTGAGCCATTGGGATTGGTGTACTGATCACTAAATGGATGTATCATCAAGATTGGGTGAAAAAATGTTTGCTGAGATTTCAGGAAACTCGTATTTTTTTGGAAGCTTGGCAACCCCTTTCAATGAAAGTGATTCTCGTCAGTCTCTGTTTGGGGCTACTTCAATAGGACACAAACCATCCCGATAGAACTTGGAACTACATTATTGTGCCAAGTTTCAAAGAGCTAGCACAAACCGTGTTTGATTTAGAGTTCCAACTACATGTATCCATATAGGAGAAAACAGAGTGAAACCTAAACATTAAAACGGTTACTGCCTAGGAATGGTTTAACCTAGAAGAACGAAATTTGGTGAGCCTAGTGGGATTGGTGTACTGATCATTAAATGGAAGTATCATCCAGATTGGGTGAAAAAATGTTTGCTGAGATTTCAGGAAACTCGTAGTTTTTTGGAAGCTTGGCAACCCCTTTCAATGAAAGTGATTCTCGTCAGTCTCTGCTTGGGGCTACTTCCATAGGACACAAACCATAGCCATAGAACTTGGAACTACATTATTGTGCCAAGTTTCAAAGAGCTAGCACAAACCGTGTTTGATTGACAGTTCCTACTACATGTATCCATATAGGAGAAAACAGATTGAAACCTAAACATGGAAACGGTTACTGCAAAGGTACGTTTTAACCTAAAAGAACGAAATTTGGTGAGCCAAGTGGGACTGGTGTACTGATAATACCTGCAAGTATCATCAAGATTGGGTGAAAAAATATTTGCTGAGATTTCAGGAAACTCGTAGTTTTTTGGAAGCTTGGCAACCCCTTTCAATGAAAGTGATTCTCGTCAGTCTCTGCTTGGGGCTACTTCCATAGGACACAAACCATAGCCATAGAACTTGGAACTACATTATGGTGCCAAGTTTCAAAGAGCTAGCACAAACCGTGTTTGATTTAGAGTTCCAAATACATGTATCCATATAGGAGAAAACAGAGTGAAACCTAAACATGAAAACGGTTACTGCAAAGGAACGGTTTAACCTAGAATAACGAAATTTGGTGAGCCCAGTGGGATTGGTGTACTGATCATTAAATGGAAGTATCATCAAGATTGGGAGAAAAAATGTTTGCTGAGATTTCAGGAAACTCGTAGTTTTTTGGAAGCTTGGCAACCCCTTTCAATGAAAGTGATTCTCGTCAGTCTCTGCTTGGGGCTACTTCCATAGAACACAAACCATAGCTATAGAACTTGGAACTATACTATTGTGCCACGTTTCAAAGAGCTAGCACACACCGTGTTTGATTTAGAGTTCCAACTACATGTATCCATATAGGAGACACAGAGTGAAACATAAACATGAAAACGGTTACTGCAAAGGAACGGTTTAACCTAGAAGAACGAAATTTCGTGAGCCATTGGGATTGGTGTACTGATCATTACCTGCAAGTATCATCAAGATTGGGTGAAAAAATGTTTGCTGAGATTTCAGGAAACTCGTAGTTTTTTGGAAGCTGGCAACCCCTTTCAATGAAAGTGATTCTCGTCAGTCTCTGCTTGGGGCTACTTCCATAGGACACAAACCATAGCCATAGAACTTGGAACTACATTATTGTGCCAAGTTTCAAAGAGCTAGCACAAACCGTGTTTGATTTACAGTTCCAACTACATGTATCCATATAGGAGAAAACAGAGGGAAACCTAAACATGGAAACGGTTACTGCAAAGGAACGGTTTAACCTAGAAGAACAAAATTTGGAGAGCCAAGTGGGATTGGTGTACAGATCATTAAATGGACGTATCATCAAGATTGGGTAAAAAATGATTGCTGAGATTTCAGGAAACTCGTAGTTTTTTGGAAGCTTGGCAACCCCTTTCAATGAAAGTTATTCTCGTCAGTCTCTGCTTGGGGCTACTTCCATAGGACACAAACCATAGCCATAGAACTTGGAACTACATTATTGTGCCAAGTTTCAAAGAGCTAGCACAAACCATGTTTGATTTAGAGATCCAAATACATGTATCCATATAGGAGAAAACAGAGTGAAACATAAACATGGAAACGGTTACTGCAAAGGTACTTTTTAACCTAAAAGAACGAAATTTGGTGAGCCAAGTGGGACTGGTGTACTGATCATTACCTGCAAGTATCATCAAGATTGGGTGAAAAAATGTTTGCTGAGATTTCAGGAAACTCGTAGTTTTTTGGAAGCTTGGCAACCCCTTTCAATGAAAGTGATTCTCATCAGTGTCTGCTTGGGGCTACTTCCATAGGACACAAACCATAGCCATAGAACTTGGAACTACATTATTGTGCCAAGTTTCAAAGAGCTAGCACAAACCGTGTTTGATTTAGAGTTCCAACTACATGTATCCATATAGGAGAAAACAGAGTGAAACCTAAAAATGAAAACGGTTACTGCAAAGGAACGGTTTAACCTAGAAGAACGAAATTTGGTGATCCAAATGGGATTGGTGTACTGATCATTAAGTGGAAGTATCATCAAGATTGGGTGAAAAAATGATTGCTGATATTTCAGGAAACTCGTAGTTTTTTGGAAGCTTGGCAACCCCTTTCAATGAAAGTGATTCTCGTCAGTCTCTGCTTGGGGCTACTTCCATAGGACACAAACCATAGCCATAGAACTTGGAACTACATTATTGTGCCATGTTTCAAAGAGCTAGCACAAACCGTGTTTGATTTAGAGTTCCAACTACATGTATCCATATAGGAGAAAACAGAGTGAAACCTAAACATGAAAACGGTTACTGCAAAGGAATGGTTTAACCTAGAAGAACGAAATTTGGTGAGCCCAGTGGGATTGGTGTACTGATCATTAAATGGAAGTATCATCAAGATTGGGAGAAAAAATGATTGCTGATATTTCAGGAAACTCGTAGTTTTTTGGAAGCTTGGCAACCCCTTTCAATGAAAGTGATTCTCGTCAGTCTCTGCTTGGGGCTACTTCCATAGGACACAAACCATATCCATAGAACTTGGAACTACATTATTGTGCCAAGTTTCAAAGAGCTAGCACAAACCGTGTTTGATTTAGAGTTCCAACTACATGTATCCATATTGGAGAAAACAGAGTGAAACCTAAACATGAAAACAGTTACTGCAAAGGAACGGTTTAACCTAGATAACAAAATTTGGTGAGCCCAGTGGGATTGGTGTACTGATCATTAAATGGAAGTATCATCAAGATTTGGAGAAAAAATGATTGCTGAGATTTCAGGAAACTCGTATTTTTTTGGAAGCTTGGCAACCCCTTTCAATGAAAGTGATTCTCGTCAGTCTCTGCTTGGCGCTACTTCCATAGGACACATACCATAGCGATACAACTTGGAACTACATTATTGTGCCAAGTTTCAAAGAGCTAGCACAAACTTGTTTGATTTAAAAGTTCCAACTACATGTATCCATATAGTAGAAAACAGAGTGAAACCTAAACATGAAAACGTTTACTGCAAAGGAACGGTTTAACCTAGAAGAACGAAATTTGGTGAGCCAAATGGGATTGGAGTACTGATCATTAAGTGGAAGTATCATCCAGATTGGGTGAAAAAATGTTTGCTGAGATTTCAGGAAACTCGAAGTTTTTTGGAAGCTTGGCAACCCCTTTCAATGAAAGTGATTGTCGTCAGTCTCTGCTTGAGGCTACTTCCATAGGACACAAACCATAGCCAAAGAACTTGGAACTACATTATTGTGCCAAGTTTCAAAGTGCTAGCACAAACCGGGTTTGATTTACAGTTCCAACTACATGTATCCATATAGGAGAAAACAGAATGAAACCTAAACATAAAAACGGTTAATGCAAAGGAACGGTTTAACCTAGAAGAACGAAATTTGGTGAGCCAAGTGGGATTGGTGTACTGATCATTACCTGCGAGTATCATCAAGATTGGATGAAAAAATAGTTGCTGAGATTTCCGGAAACTCGTAGTTTATTGGAAGCTTGGCAACCCCTTTCAATGAAAGTGATTCTCGTCAGTCTCTGCTTGGCGCTACTTCCATAGGACAGAAACCATAGCGATACAACTTGGAACTACATTATTGTGCCAAGTTTCAAAGAGCTAGCACAAACCATGTTTGATTTAGAGTTCCAACTACATGTATCCATATAGGAGAAAACAGAGTGAAACCTAAACATGAAAACCGGTTACTG
>NW_027554140.1:0-102366 GCF_045843805.1 Urocitellus parryii
TCGTTCTTCTAGGTTAAACCGTTCCTTTGCAGTAACCGTTTTTCATGTTTAGGTTCCACTCTGTTTTCCCCTATATGGATACATGTAGTTGGAACTCTGAATCAAACACGGTTTGTGCTACCTCTTTGAAACTTGGCAAAATAATGTAGTTCCAAGTTCTATCTCTATGGTTTGTGTCCAACGGAAGTAGCCCCAAGTAGAGACTGACAAGAAACACTTTCATTGAAAGGGGTTTCCAAGCTTCCAAAAAACTACGAGTTTCCTGAAATCTCAGGAAACATTTTTTCTCCCAATCTTTATGATACTTCCATTTAATGATCAGTTACAGTAATCCCACTTGGCTCACCAAATTTCGTTCTTCTAGGTTAAACCGTTCCTTTGCAGTAACCGTTTTCATGTTTAGGTTTCACTCTGTTTTTCGTATATGGATACATGTAGTTGGAACTCTAAATCAAACACGGTTTGTGCTAGCTCTTTGAAACTTGGCACAATAATGTAGCTCCAAGTTCTATGGCTATGGTTTGTGTCCTATGGATGTAGCCCCAAGCAGAGACTGACGAGAATCACTTACATTGAAAGGGGTTGCCAAGCTTCCAAAAAACTACGAGTTTCCTGAAATCTCAGCAAACATTTTTTCACCCAATCGTGATGATACTTGCAGGTAATGATCATTACAGCAGTCCCACTTGGCTCACCAAATTTCGTTCTTCTAGGTTAAACCGTTCCTTTGCAGTAACCGTTTTCATATTAGGTTTCACTCTGTTTTCTCCTATATGAATACATGTAGTTGGAATTCTAAATCAAACACGGTTTGTGCTAGCTCTTTGAAACTTGGCACCATAATGTAGTTCCAAGTTCTATGGCGATGGTTTGTGTCCAATTGGAAGTAGCCCCAAGCAGAGACTGACGAGAATCACTTTCATTGAAAGGGGTTTCCAAGCTTCCAAAAATGTACGAGTTTCCGGAAATCTCAGCAAACATTTTTTCTCCCAATCTTTATGATACTTCCATTTAATGATGAGTACACCAATCCTACTTGGCTCACCAAATTTCGTTCTTCTAGGTTAAACCGTTCCTTTGCAGTAACCGTTTTCATGTTTAGGTTTCACTCTGTTTTCTCCTATATGGATACATGTAGTTGGAACTCTAAATCAAACACGGTTTGTGCTAGCTCTTTGAAACTTGGCACAATAATGTAGTTCCAAGTTCTATGGCTATGGTTTTGTGTCCTATGGAAGTAGCCCCAAGCAGAGACTGACGAGAATCACTTTCATTGAAAGGGGTTGCCAAGCTTCCAAAAAACTACAAGTTTCCGGAAATCTCTGCAAACATTTTTTCACCCAATCTTGATGATACTTCCATTTAATGATCAGTACACCAGTCCACTAGGCTCACCTAATTTCGTTCTTCTAGGTTAAACCGTTCCTTTGCAGTAACCGTTTTCATGTTTAGGTTTCACTCTGTTTTCTCCTATATGGATACATGTAGTTGGAACTCTAAATCAAACACGGTTTGTGCTAGCTCTTTGAAACTTGGCAACAATAATGTAGTTCCCATTTCTAAGGCTATGGTTTGTGTCCTATGGAAGTAGCCCCAAGCATAGACTGACGAGAATCACTTTCATTGAAAGGGGTTGCCAAGCTTCCAAAAAACTACGAGTTTCCGGAAATCTCAGCAAACATTTTTTCACCCAATCTTGAAGATTACTTGCAGGTAATGATCAGTACACCAGTCACTTGGCTGACCAAGTTTCGTTCTTCTAGGTTAAACCGTTCCTTTGCAGTAACCGTTTTCATGTTTAGGTTTCACTCTGGTTTCTCCTATATGGATACATGTAGTCTGGAACTCTAAATCAAACACGGTTTGTGCTAGCTCTTTGAAACTTGGCACAATAATGTAGTTCCAAGTTCTATGCTATGGTTTGTGTCCTATGGAAGTAGCCCAAAGCAGAGACTGACGAGAATCACTTTCATTGAAAGGGGTTGCCAAGCTTCCAAAAAAGTACGAGTTTCCTGAAATCTCAGCAAACATTTTTTCACCCAATCTTGATGATACTTGCAGGTAATGATTAGTACACCAGTCCCACTTTGCTCACCAAATTTCGTTCTTCTAGGTTAAACCGTTCCTTTGCAGTAACCGTTTTCATGTTTAGGTTTCACTCTGTTTTCTCCTATATGGATACATGTAGTTGGAACTCTAAATCAAACACGGTTTGTGCTAGCTCTTTGAAACTCGGCACAATAATGTAGTTCCATGTTCTATGGCTATGTTTTGTGTCCTATGGAAGTAGCCCCAAGCAGAGACTGACGAGAATCCACTTTCATTGAAAGGGGGTTGCCAAGCTTCCAAAAAACTACGAGTTTCCTGAAATCTCAGCAAACATTTTTTTCACCCAATCTTGATGATACTTGCAGGAACTGCTCAGTAAACCTGTCCCACTTGGCTGACCAAATTTCGTTCTTCTAGGTTAAACCGTTCCTTTGCAGTAACCGTTTTCATGTTTAGTTTCACTCTGTTTTCTCCTATATGGATACATGTAGTTGGAACTCTAAATCAAACACGGTTTGTGCTAGCTCTTTGAATCTTGGCACAATAATGTAGTTCCAAGTTCTATGGCTATGGTTTGTGTCCTATGGAAGTAGACCCAAGCAGAGACTGACGAGAATCTATTCATTGAAAGGGGTTGCCAAGCTTCCAAAAAACTACGAGTTTCCGGAAATCTCAGCCAACATTTTTTCACCCAATCTTGATGATACATCCATTTAATGATCAGTACACCAATCCCACTTGGCTCACGAAATTTCGTTTTTCTAGGTTAAACCGTTCCTTTGCAGTAACCGTTTTCATGTTTAGGTTTCCACTCTGTTTTCTAATATATGGATACATGTAGTTGGAACTCTAAATCAAACACGGTTTGTGCTAGATCTTTGAAACTTGGCACAATAATGTCGTTCCAAGTTCTATCGCGATGGTTTGTGTCCTATGGAAGTAGCCCCAAGCAGAGACTGACGAGAATCAGTTTCATTGAACGTGGTTGCCAAGCTTCCAAAAAAGTACGATTTTCCTGAAGTCTCAGCAAACATTTTTTCACCCAATCTTGATATACTTGCAGGTAATGATCAGTACACCAATCCCACTTGGCTCACCAAATTTCGTTCTTCTAGGTTAAACCGTTCCTTTGCAGTAACTGTTTTCATGTTTAGGTTTCACTCTGTTTTCTCCTATATGGGATACATGTAGTTGGAACTCTAAATCAAACATGGTTTGTGCTAGCTCTTTGAAACTTGGCACAATAATGTAGTTCCATGTTCTATGGCTATGTTTTGTGTCCTATGGAAGTAGCCCCAAGCAGAGACTGACGAGAATCACTTTCATTGAAAGGGTTGCCAAGCTTCCAAAAAACTACGAGTTTCCTGAAATCTCAGCAAACATTTTTTTCACCCAATCTTGATGATACTTGCAGGAACTGCTCAGTAAACCTGTCCCACTTGGCTGACCAAATTTCGTTCTTCTAGGTTAAACCGTTCCTTTGCAGTAACCGTTTTCATGTTTAGTTTCACTCTGTTTTCTCCTATATGGATACATGTAGTTGGAACTCTAAATCAAACACGGTTTGTGCTAGCTCTTTGAATCTTGGCACAATAATGTAGTTCCAAGTTCTATGGCTATGGTTTGTGTCCTATGGAAGTAGACCCAAGCAGAGACTGACGAGAATCTATTCATTGAAAGGGGTTGCCAAGCTTCCAAAAAACTACGAGTTTCCGGAAATCTCAGCCAACATTTTTTCACCCAATCTTGATGATACATCCATTTAATGATCAGTACACCAATCCCACTTGGCTCACGAAATTTCGTTTTTCTAGGTTAAACCGTTCCTTTGCAGTAACCGTTTTCATGTTTAGGTTCCACTCTGTTTTCTCCTATATGGATACATGTAGTTGGAACTCTAAATCAAACACGGTTTGTGCTAGATCTTTGAAACTTGGCACAATAATGTCGTTCCAAGTTCTATCGCGATGGTTTGTGTCCTATGGAAGTAGCCCCAAGCAGAGACTGACGAGAATCAGTTTCATTGAACGTGGTTGCCAAGCTTCCAAAAAAGTACGATTTTCCTGAAGTCTCAGCAAACATTTTTTCACCCAATCTTGATATACTTGCAGGTAATGATCAGTACACCAATCCCACTTGGCTCACCAAATTTCGTTCTTCTAGGTTAAACCGTTCCTTTGCAGTAACTGTTTTCATGTTTAGGTTTTCACTCTGTTTTCTCCTATATGGATACATGTAGTTTGGAACTCTAAATCAAACATGGTTTGTGCTAGCTCTTTGAAACTTGGCACAATAATGTAGTTCCATGTTCTATGGCTATGTTTTGTGTCCTATGGAAGTAGCCCCAAGCAGAGACTGACGAGAATCACTTTCATTGAAAGGGGTTGCCAAGCTTCCAAAAAACTACGAGTTTCCTGAAATCTCAGCAAACATTTTTTTCACCCAATCTTGATGATACTTGCAGGAACTGCTCAGTAAACCTGTCCCACTTGGCTGACCAAATTTCGTTCTTCTAGGTTAAACCGTTCCTTTGCAGTAACCGTTTTCATGTTTAGTTTCACTCTGTTTTCTCCTATATGGATACATGTAGTTGGAACTCTAAATCAAACACGGTTTGTGCTAGCTCTTTGAATCTTGGCACAATAATGTAGTTCCAAGTTCTATGGCTATGGTTTGTGTCCTATGGAAGTAGACCCAAGCAGAGACTGACGAGAATCTATTCATTGAAAGGGGTTGCCAAGCTTCCAAAAAACTACGAGTTTCCGGAAATCTCAGCCAACATTTTTTCACCCAATCTTGATGATACATCCATTTAATGATCAGTACACCAATCCCACTTGGCTCACGAAATTTCGTTTTTCTAGGTTAAACCGTTCCTTTGCAGTAACCGTTTTCATGTTTAGGTTCCACTCTGTTTTCTCCTATATGGATACATGTAGTTGGAACTCTAAATCAACACGGTTGTGCTAGATCTTTGAAACTTGGCACAATAATGTCGTTCCAAGTTCTATCGCGATGGTTTGTGTCCTATGGAAGTAGCCCCAAGCAGAGACTGACGAGAATCAGTTTCATTGAACGTGGTTGCCAAGCTTCCAAAAAAGTACGATTTTCCTGAAGTCTCAGCAAACAATTTTTTCACCCAATCTTGATATACTTGCAGGTAATGATCAGTACACCAATCCCATTGGCTCACCAAATTTCGTTCTTCTAGGTTAAACCGTTCCTTTGCAGTAACCGTTTTCATGTTGAGGTTTCACTCTGTTTTTTCCTATATGGATACATGTATTGGAACTCTAAATCAAACATGGTTTGTGCTAGCTCTTTGAAACTTGGCACAATAATGTAGTTCCGAGTTCTATGGCTATGGTTTGTGTCCTATGGAAGTAGCCCCAAGCAGAGACTGACGAGAATCACTTTCATTGAAAGGGGTTGCCAAGCTGCCAAAAAACTACGAGTTTCCGGAAATCTCAGCAAACATTTTTTCACCCAATCTTGATGATACTTCCATTTGATGATCAGTACACCAATCCCACTAGGCTCACCAAATTTCGTTCTTCTAGGTTAAACCGTTCCTTTGCAGTAACCGTTTTCATCTTTAGGTTTCACACTGTTTTCTCCAATATGGATACATGTAGTTGGAACTCTAAATCAAATACGGTTTTTGCTAGCTATTTGAAACTTAGCACAATAATGTAGTTCCAAGTTCTATGGCTATGGTTGGTGTCCTTTGGAAGTAGCCCCAAGCAGAGACTGACGAGAATCACTTTCATTGAAAGGGGTTGCCAAGCTTTCCAAAAAACTACGAGTTTCCTGAATTCTCAGCAAAGATTTTTTTCACCCAATCTTAATGATACTTGCAGGTATTGATCAGTACAGCAGTCCCACTTGGCTCACCAAATTTCGTTCTTCTAGGTTAAACCGTTCCTTTGCAGTAACCGTTTTCATGTTTAGGTTCCACTCTGTTTTCTCCTATATGGATACATGTAGTTGGAACTCTAAATCAAACACGGTTTGTGTTAGCTCTTTGAAACTTGGCAAAATAATGTAGTTCCAAGTTCTATCTCTATGGTTTGTGTCCAACGGAAGTAGCCCCAAGTAGAGACTGACAAGAAACACTTTCATTGAAAGGGGTTTCCAATTTTCCAAAAAAACTACGAGTTTCCTGAAATCTCAGGAAACATTTTTTCTCCCAATCTTTATGATACTTCCATTTAATGATCAGTACACCAATCCCACTTGGCTCACCAAATTTCGTTCTTCTAGGTTAAACCGTTCCTTTGCAGTAACCGTTTTGATGTTTAGGTTTCACTCTGTTTTTTCGTATATGGATACATGTAGTTGGAACTCTAAATCAAACACGGTTTGTGCTAGCTCTTTGAAACTTGGCAGAATAATGTAGCTCCAAGTTCTATGGCTATGGTTTGTGTCCTATGGATGTAGCCCCAAGCAGAGACTGACGAGAATCACTTACATTGAAAGGGGTGCCAAGCTTCCAAAAAACTACGAGTTTCCTGAAATCTCAGCAAACATTTTTTCAACCCAATCGTGATGATACTTGCAGGTAATGATCATTACAGCAGTCCCACTTGGCTCACCAAATTTCGTTCTTCTAGGTTAAACCGTTCCTTTGCAGGAACCGTTTTCACATTAGGTTTCACTCTGTTTTCTCCTATATGGATACATGTAGTTGGAATTCTAAATCAAACACGGTTTGTGCTAGCTCTTTGAAACTTGGCACCATAATGTAGTTCCAAGTTCTATGGCTATGGTTTGTGTCCTATTGAAGTAGCCCCAAGCAGAGACTGACGAGAATCACTTTCATTGAAAGGGGTTTCCAAGCTTCCAAAAAAGTACGAGTTTCCGGAAATCTCAGCAAACAATTTTTCTCCCAATCTTTATGATACTTCCATTTAATGATGAGTAAACCAATCCTACTTGGCTCACCAAATTTCGTTCTTCTAGGTTAAACCGTTCCTTTGCAGTAACCGTTTTCATGTTTAAGTTTCACTCTGTTTTCTCCTATATGGATACATGTAGTTGGAACTCTAAATCAAACACGGTTTGTGCTAGCTCTTTGAAACTTGGCACAATAATGTAGTTCCAAGTTCTATGGCTATGGTTTGTGTCCTATGGAAGTAGCCCCAAGCAGAGACTGACGAGAATCACTTTCATTGAAAGGGGTTGCCAAGGTTCCAAAAAACTACGAGTTTCCGGAAATCTCTGCAAACATTTTTTCACCCAATCTTGAAGATACATCCATTTAATGATCAGTACACCAATCCCACTTGGCTCACCAAATTTCGTTCTTCTAGGTTAAACCGTTCCTTTGCCGTAACCGTTTTCATGTTCAAGTTTCACTCTATTTTCTCCTATATGGATACATGTATTTAGAACTCTAAATCAAACACGGTTTGTGCTAGCTCTTTGAAACTTGGCACAATAATGAAGTTCCAAGTTCTATGGCTATGGTTTGTGTCCTATGGAAGTAGCCCCAAGCAGAGACGGACAAGAATCACTTTCATTGAAAGGGGTTGCCAAGCTTCCAAAAAACTACGAGTTTCCTGAAATCTCAGCAAACATTTTTTCACCCAATCTTGATGATACTTCCATTTAATGATCAGTACACCAATCCCACTAGGCTCACCAAATTTCGTTCTTCTAGGTTAAACCGTTCCTTTGCAGTAACCGTTTTCATGTTTAGGTTTCACTCTGTTTTCTCCTATATGGATACATGTAGTTGGAACTCTAAATCAAACACGGTTTGTCCGAGCTCTTTGAAACTTGGCACAATAATGTAGTTCCCATTTCTAAGGCTATGGTTTGTGTCCTATGGAAGTAGCCCCAAGCATAGACTGACGAGAATCACTTTCATTGAAAGGGGTTTCCAAGCTTCCAAAAAACTACGAGTTTCCTGAAATCTCAGCAAACATTTTTTCACCCAATCGTGATGATACTTGCAGGTAATGATCATTACAGCAGTCCCACTTGGCTCACCAAATTTCGTTCTTCTATGTTAAACCGTTCCTTTGCAGGAACCGTTTTCACATTAGGTTTCACTCTGTTTTCTCCTATATGGATACATGTAGTTGGAATTCTAAATCAAACACGGTTTGTGCTAGCTCTTTGAAACTTGGCACCATAATGTAGTTCCAAGTTCTATGGCTATGGTTTGTGTCCTATGAAGTAGCCCCAAGCCAGAGACTGACGAGAATCACTTTCATTGAAAGGGGTTTCCAAGCTTCCAAAAAAGTACGAGTTTCCGGAAATCTCAGCAAACATTTTTCTCCAATCTTTATGATACTTCCATTTAATGATGAGTACACCAATCCTACTTGGCTCACCAAATTTCGTTCTTCTAGGTTAAACCGTTCCTTTGCAGTAACCGTTTTCATGTTTAGGTTTCACTCTGTTTTCTCCTATATGGATACATGTAGTTGGAACTCTAAATCAAACACGGTTTGTGCTAGCTCTTTGAAACTTGGCACAATAGTGTAGTTCCAAGTTCTATGGCTATGGTTTGTGTCCTATGGAAGTAGCCCCAAGCAGAGACTGACGAGAATCACTTTCATTGAAAGGGGTTGCCAAGGTTCCAAAAAACTACGAGTTTCCGGAAATCTCTGCAAACATTTTTCACCCAATCTTCAAGATACATCCATTTAATGATCAGTACACCAATCCCACTTGGGCTCACCAAATTTCGTTCTTCTAGGTTAAACCGTTCCTTTGCCGTAACCGTTTTCATGTTCAAGTTTCACTCTAATTTTCTCCTATATGGATACATATTTAGAACTCTAAATCAAACACGGTTTGTGCTAGCTCTTTGAAACTTGGCACAATAATGTAGTTCCAAGTTCTATGCTATGGTTTGTGTTCCTATGGAAGTAGCCCCAAGCAGAGACGGACGAGAATCACTTTCATTGAAAGGGGTTGCCAAGCTTCCAAAAAACAAAATTTTCCTGAAATCTCAGCAAACATTTTTTCACCCAATTCTTGATGATACTTCCATTTAATGATCAGTACACCAATCCCACTAGGCTCACCAAATTTCGTTCTTCTAGGTTAAACCGTTCCTTTGCAGTAACCGTTTTCATGTTTAGGTTTCACTCTGTTTTCTCCTATATGGATACATGTAGTTGGAACTCTAAATCAAACACGGTTTGTCCAGTGCTCTTTGAAACTTGGCACAATAATGTAGTTCCCATTTCTAAGGCTATGGTTTGTGTCCTATGGAAGTAGCCCCAAGCATAGACTGACGAGAATCACTTTCATTGAAAGGGGTTGCCAAGCTTCCAAAAAACTACGAGTTTCCGGAAATCTCAGCAAATATTTTTTCACCCAATCTTGATGATACTTGCAGGTAATGATCAGTACACCAGTCACTTGGCTGACCAAGTTTCGTTCTTGTAGGTTAAACCGTTCCTTTGCAGTAACCGTTTTCATGTTTAGGTTTCACTCTGGTTTCTCCTATATGGATATATGTAGGTTGGAACTCTAAATCAAACACGGTTTGTCCGAGCTCTTTGAAACTTGGCACAATAATGTAGTTCCCATTTCTATGGCTATGTTTTGTGTCCTATGGAAGTAGCCCCAAGCAGAGACTGAAGAGAATCACTTTCATTGAAAGGGGTTGCCAAGCTTCCAAAAAACTACGAGTTTCCTGAAATCTCAGCAAACATTTTTTCACCCAATCTTGATGATACTTGCAGGAACTGCTCAGTAAACCAGTCCCACTTGGCTGACCAAATTTCGTTTCTTCTAGGTTTAACCGTTGCTTTGCAGTAACCGTTTTCATGTTTAGGTTTCACTGTTTTCTCCTATATGGATACATGTATTTGGAACTCTAAAATCAAACACGGTTTGTGCTAGCTCTTTGAAACTTGGCACAATAATGTAGTTCCAAGTTCTCTCTTGATGGTTTGTGTCCTATTGATATAGCCCCAATCAGAGACTGACGAGAATAACTTTCATTGAAAGGGGTTGCCAAGCTTCCAAAAAACTACGAGTTTCCTGAAATCTCAGGAAACATTTTTTCACCCAATCTTGATGATACTGGCAGATAATGATCAGTACACCAATCCCACTTGGCTCACGAAATTTCGTTATTCTAAGTTGAACCGTTGCTTTGCAGTAACCGTTTTCATGTTTAGGTTTCACTCTGTTTTCTCCTATATGGATACATGTAGTTGGAACTCTAAATCAAACATGGTTTGTGCTAGCTCTTTGAACTTGGCACAATCATGTAGTTCCAAGTTCGATCGCGATGGTTTGTGTCCTATGGAAGTAGCCCCAAGCAGAGACTGACGAGAATCACTTTCATTGAAAGGAGTTGCCAATCTTACAAAAACTACGAGTTTCCTGAATTCTCAGCAAGCCTTTTTTCACCCAATCGTGATGATACTTGCAGGTAATGACCATTACAGCAGTCCCACTTGGCTCACCAAATTTCGTTCTTCTTGGTTAAACCGTTCCTTTGCAGTAACCGTTTTCATATTAGGTTTCACTCTGTTTTCTCCTATATGGATACATGTATTTGGAACTCTAAATCAAACACGGTTTGTGCTAGCTCTTGAAACTTGGCACAATAATGTAGTTCCAAGTTCTATGGCTATGGTTTGTGTCCTATGGAAGTAGCCCCAAGCAGAGACTGACGAGAATCACTTTCATTGAAAGGGGTTGCCAAGCTTCCAAAAAACTACGAGTTTCCTGAAATCTCAGCAAACATTTTTTCACCCAATCTTGATGATACTTGCAGGTAATGATCATTACAGCAGTCCCACTTGGCTCACCAAATTTCGTTCTTCTAGGTTAAACCGTTCCTTTGCAGTAACCGTTTTCATATTAGGTTTCACTCTGTTTTCTCCTATATGGATACATGTAGTTGGGATTCTAAATCAAACACGGTTTGTGCTAGCTCTTTGAAACTTGGCACCATAATGTAGTTCCAAGTTCTATGGTTATGGTTTGTGTCCTATTGAAGTAGCCCCAAGCAGAGACTGACGAGAATCACTTTCATTGAAAGGGGTTTCCAAGCTTCCAAAAAAGTACGAGTTTCCGGAAATCTCAGCAAACATTTTTTCTCCCAATCTTTATGATACTTCCATTTAATGATGAGTACACCAATCCTACTTGGCTCACCAAATTTCGTTCTTCTAGGTTAAACCGTTCCTTTGCAGTAACCGTTTTCATATTTAGGTTTCACTCTGTTTTCTCCTATATGGATACATGTAGTTGGAACTCTAAATCAAACACGGTTTGTGCTAGCTCTTTGAAACTTGGCACAATAATGTAGTTCCAAGTTCTATGGCTATGGTTTGTGTCCTATGGAAGTAGCCCCAAGCAGAGACTGACGAGAATCACTTTCATTGAAAGGGGTTGCCAAGGTTCCAAAAAACTACGAGTTTCCGGAAATCTCTGCAAACATTTTTTCACCCAATCTTGAAGAAACATCCATTTAATGATCAGTACACCAATCCCACTTGGCTCACCAAATTTCGTTCTTCTAGGTTAAACCGTTCCTTTGCCGTAACCGTTTTCATGTTCACGTTTCACTCTATTTTATCCTGTATGGATACATGTATTTAGAACTCTAAATCAAACACGGTTTGTGCTAGCTCTTTGAAACTTGGCACAATAATGTAGTTCCAAGTTCTATGGCTATGGTTTGTGTCCTATGGAAGTAGCCCCAAGCAGAGACGGATGAGAATCACTTTCATTGAAAGGGGTTGCCAAGCTTCCAAAAAACTACGAGTTTCCGGAAATCTCAGCAAACATTTTTTCTCCCATCATTTATGATACTTCCATTTAATGATGAGTACACCAATCCTACTTGGCTCACCAAATTTCGTTCTTCTAGGTTAAACCGTTCCTTTGCAGTAACCGTTTTCATGTTTAGGTTTCACTCTGTTTTCTCCTATATGGATACATGTAGTTGGAACTCTAAATCAAACACGGTTTGTGCTAGCTTTTTGAAACTTGGCACAATAATGTAGTTCCAAGTTGTATGGCTATGGTTTGTGTCCTATGGAAGTAGCCCCAAGCAGAGACTGACGAGAATCACTTTCATTGAAAGGGGTTGCCAAGGTTCCAAAAAACTACGAGTTTCCGGAAATCTCTGCAAACATTTTTTCACCCAATCTTCAAGATACATCCATTTAATGATCAGTACACCAATCCCACTTGGCTCACCACATTTCGTTCTTCTAGGTTAAACCGTTCCTTTGCCGTAACCGTTTTCATGTTCAAGTTTCACTCTATTTTCTCCTATATGGATACATATTTAGAACTATAAATCAAACACGGGTTTGTGCTAGCTCTTTGAAACTTGGCACAATAATGTAGTTCCAAGTTCTATGGCTATGGTTTGTGTCCTATGGAAGTAGCCCCAAGCAGAGACGGACGAGAATCACTTTCATTGAAAGGGGTTGCCAAGCTTCCAAAAAACTACGAGTTTCCTGAAATCTCAGCAAACATTTTTTCACCCAATCTTGATGATACTTCCATTTAATGATCAGTACACAATCCCACTAGGCTCACCAAATTTCGTTCATCTAGGTTAAACCGTTCCTTTGCAGTAACCGTTTTCATGTTTAGGTTTCACTCTGTTTTCTCCTATATGGATACATGTAGTTGGAACTCTAAATCAAACACGGTTTGTCCGTGCTCTTTGAAACTTGGCACAATAATGTAGTTCCCATTTCTAAGGCTATGGTTTGTGTCCTATGGAAGTAGCCCCAAGCATAGACTGACGAGAATCACTTTCATTGAAAGGGGTTGCCAAGCTTCCAAAAAACTACGAGTTTCCGGAAATCTCAGCAAACATTTTTTCACCCAATCTTGATGATACTTGCAGGTAATGATCAGTACACCAGTCACTTGGCTGACCAAGTTTCGTTCTTGTAGGTTAAACCGTTCCTTTGCAGTAACCGTTTTCATGTTTAGGTTTCACTCTGGTTTCTCCTATATGGATATATGTAGTTGGAACTCTAAATCAAACACGGTTTTGTCCGAGCTCTTTGAAACTTGGCACAATAATGTAGTTCCCCTTTCTATGGCTATGTTTGTGTCCTATGGAAGTAGCCCCAAGCAGAGACTGAAGAGAATCACTTTCATTGAAAGGGGTTGCCAAGCTTCCAAAAAACTACGAGTTTCCTGAAATCTCAGCAAACATTTTTTCACCCAATCTTGATGATACTGGCCAGATAATGATCAGTACACCAATCCCACTTGGCTCACGAAATTTCGTTATTCTAAGTTGAACCGTTGCTTTGCAGTAACCGTTTTCATGTTTAGGTTTCACTCTGTTTTCTCCTATATGGATACATGTAGTTTGGAACTCTAAATCAAACATGGTTTGTGCTAGCTCTTTGAACTTGGCACAATCATGTAGTTCCAAGTTCGATCGCGATGGTTTGTGTCCTATGGAAGTAGCCCCAAGCAGAGACTGACGAGAATCACT
Source organism: Urocitellus parryii (assembly GCF_045843805.1). NCBI lineage: Eukaryota > Metazoa > Chordata > Mammalia > Rodentia > Sciuridae > Urocitellus > Urocitellus parryii. Next base: position 13,505 of record NW_027554140.1, read on the forward strand.
TTCATTGAAAGGAGTTGCCAATCTTACAAAAAACTACGAGTTTCCTGAATTCTCAGCAAACCTTTTTTCACCCAATCGTGATGATACTTGCGGTAATGACCATTACAGCAGTCCCACTTGGCTCACCAAATTTCGTTCTTCTTGGTTAAACCGTTCCTTTGCAGTAACCGTTTCATATTAGGTTTCACTCTGTTTTCTCCTATATGGATACATGTATTTGGAACTCTAAATCAAACACGGTTTGTGCTAGCTCTTTGAAACTTGGCACAATAATGTAGTTCCAAGTTCTATGGCTATGGTTTGTGTCCTATGGAAGTAGCCCCAAGCAGAGACTGAAGAGAATCACTTTCATTGAAAGGGGTTGCCAAGCTTCCAAAAACTACGAGTTTCCTGAAATCTCAGCAAACATTTTTTCACCCAATCTTGATGATACTTGCAGGTATGGATCCAGTACACCAGTCCCACTTGGCTGACCAAGTTTCGTTCTTCTAGGTTAAACCGTTCCTTTGCAGTAACCGTTTTCATATTAGGTTTCACTCTGTTTTCTCCTATATGGATACATGTAGTTGGGATTCTAAATCAAACACGGTTTGTGCTAGCTCTTTGAAACTTGGCACCATAATGTAGTTCCAAGTTCTATGGTTATGGTTTGTGTCCTATTGAAGTAGCCCCAAGCAGAGACTGACGAGAATCACTTTCATTGAAAGGGGTTTCCAAGCTTCCAAAAAAGTACGAGTTTCCGGAAATCTCAGCAAACATTTTTTCTCCCAATCTTTATGATACTTCCATTTACTGATGAGTACACCAATCCTACTTGGCTCACCAAATTTCGTTCTTCTAGGTTAAACCGTTCCTTTGCAGTAACCGTTTCATATTTAGGTTTCACTCTGTTTTCTCCTATATGGATACATGTAGTTGGAACTCTAAATCAAACACGGTTTGTGCTAGCTCTTTGAAACTTGGCACAATAATGTAGTTCCAAGTTCTATGGCTATGGTTTGTGTCCTATGGAAGTAGCCCCAAGCAGAGACTGACGAGAATCACTTTCATTGAAAGGGGTTGCCAAGGTTCCAAAAAACTACGAGTTTCCGGAAATCTCTGCAAACATTTTTTCACCCAATCTTGAAGATACATCCATTTAATGATCAGTACACCAATCCCACTTGGCTCACCAAATTTCGTTCTTCTAGGTTAAACCGTTCCTTTGCCGTAACCGTTTTCATGTTCAGGTTTCACTCTAATTTATCCTGTATGGATACATGTATTTAGAACTCTAAATCAAACACGGTTTGTGCTAGCTCTTTGAAACTTGGCACAATAATGTAGTTCCAAGTTCTATGGCTATGGTTTGTGTCCTATGGAAGTAGCCCCAAGCAGAGACGGATGAGAATCACTTTCATTGAAAGGGGTTGCCAAGCTTCCAAAAAACTACGAGTTTCCGGAAATCTCAGCAAACATTTTTCACCCAATCTTGATGATACTTGCAGGTAATGATCAGTACACCAATCCAACTTGGCTCACCAAATTTCGTTCTTCTAGGTTAAACCGTTCCTTTGCAGTAACCGTTTTCATGTTTAGGTTTCACTCTGTTTTCTCCTATATGGATACATGTGGTTGGAACTCTAAATCAACACGGTTTGTGCTAGCTATTTGAAACATGGCACAATAATGTAGTTCCAAGTTTTTTGGCTATGGTTTGTGTCCTATGGAAGTAGCCCCAAGCAGAGACTGACGAGAATCACTTTCATTGAAAGGGGTTGCCAAGCTTCCAAAAACTACGAGTTTCCTGAAATCTCAGCAAACATTTTTTTCACCCAAAGTTGATGATACTTCCATTTAATGATCAGTACAGCAGTCCCACTTGGCTCAACAAATTTCGTTCTTTCTAGGTTAAACCATTGCTTTGCAGTAACCGTTTTCATGTTTAGGTTTCACTCTGTTTTCTCCTATATGGATACATGTAGTTGGAACTCTAAATCAAACACGGTTTGTGCTAGCTCTTTGAAACTTGGCACAATAAAGTAGTTCCAAGTTCTATCGCTATGGTTTGTGTCCTATGGAAGTAGCCCCAAGCAGAGACTGACGAGAATCACTTCATTGAAAAGGGGTTGCCAAGCTTCCAAAAAAGTACGAGTTTCCTGAAATCTCAGTAAACATTTTTTCACCCAATCTTGATATACTTGCAGGTAATGTTCGGTACACCATTCCCACTTGGCTCACCAAATTTCGTTCTTCTAGGTTAAACCGTTCCTTTTGGCAGTAACCGTTTTCATGTTTAGGTTTCACTCTGGTTTCTCCTATATGGATACATGTAGTTGGAACTCTAAATCAAACACGGTTTGTGATAGCTATTTGAAACATGGCACAATAATGTAGTTCCAAGTTTTTGGCTATGGTTTGTGTCCTATGGAAGTAGCCCCAAGCAGAGACTGACGAGAATCACTTTCATTGAAAGGGGTTGCCAAGCTTCCAAAAAACTACGAGTTTCCTGAAATCTCAGCAAACATTTTTTTCACCAAAGTTGATGATACTTCCATTTAATGATCAGTACAGCAGTCCCACTTGGCTCAAAAAATTTCGTTCTTCTAGGATAAAACCATTGCTTTGCAGTAACCGTTTTCATGTTTAGGTTTCACTCTGTTTTCTCCTATATGGATACATGTAGTTGGAACTCTAATCAAACACGGTTTGTGCTAGCTCTTTGAAACTTGGCACAATAAAGTAGTTCCAAGTTCTATCGCTATGGTTTGTGTCCTATGGATGTAGCCCCAAGCAGAGACTGACGAGAATCACTTTCATTGAAAGGGGTTGCTAAGCTTCCAAAAAACTACGAGTTTCCTGAAATCTCAGCAAACATTTTTTTCACCCAATCTTGATGATACTAGCAGGTAATGATCAGTACACCAGTCCCACTTGGCTCACCAAATTTCGTTCTTCTAGGTTAAACCGTTCCTTTGCAGTAACCGTTTTCATGTTTAGGTTTCACTCTGTTTTCTCCTATATGGATACATGTATTTGGAACTCTAAATCAAACACGGTTTGTGCTAGCTCTTTTAAACTTGGCACAATAATGTAGTTCCAAGTTCTATGGCTATGGTTTGTGTCCTATGGAAGTAGCCCCAAGCAGAGACTGACGAGAATCACTTTCATTGAAAGGGGTTGCCAAGCTTCCAAAAAACTACGAGTTTCCGGAAATCTCAGCAATCATTTTTTGTCACAATCTTGATGATACTTGCAGGTAATGATCAGTACACCAGTCCCACTTGGCTCACCAAATTTCGTTCTTCTAGGTTAAACCGTTCCTTTGCAGTAACCGTTCTCATGTTTAGGTTTCACTCTGTTTTCTCCTATATGGATACATGTAGTTGGAACTCTAAATCAAACACGGTTTGTGCTAGATCTTTGAAACTTGGCACAAATATGTAGTTCCAAGTTCTATGGCTATGGTTTGTGTCCTATGGAAGTAGCCCCAAGCAGAGACTGACGAGAACCACTTTCATTGAAAGGGGTTGCCAAGCTTCCAAAATACTACAAATTTCCTGGAATCTCAGCAATCATTTTTTCACCCAATCTTGATGATACTTGCAGGTAATGATCAGTACACCAGTCCCACTTGGCTCAGCAAATTTCGTTCTTCTAGGTTAAACCGTTCCTGTGTAGGAACCGTTTTCATGTTTAGGTTTCACTCTGTTTTCTCCCATATGGATACATGTAGTTGGAACTCTAAATCAAACACGGTTTGTGCTAGCTCTTTGAAACTTGGCAAAATAATGTAGTTCCAAGTTCTATCGCTATGGTGTGTGTCCTATGGAAGTAGCCCCAAGCAGAGACTGACGAGATTCACTTTCATTGAAAGGGGTTTCCAAGCTTCCAAAATCTACGAGTTTCCTGAAATCTCAGCAATCATTATTTCTCCCAATCTTTATAATACTTCCATTTAATGATCAGTACACCAATCCCACTTGGCTCACCAAATTTCGTTCTTCTAGGTTAAACCTTTGCTTTGCAGTAACCGTTTTCATGTTTAGGTTTCACTCTGTTTTCTACTATATGGATACATGTAGTTGGAACTCTAAATCAAACACGGTTTGTGCTACCTCTTTGAAACTTGGCACAATAATGTAGTTCCAAGTTCTATCGCTATGGTTTCTGTCCTATGGAAGTAGTCCCAAGCAGAGACTGACGAGAATCACTTTCATTGAAAGGGGTTGCCAAGATTCCAAAAAACTACGAGGTTCCAGAAATCTCAGCAAACATTTTTTTCACCAAAACTTGATGATACTTCCATTTAATGATGAGTACAGCAGTCCGACTTGGCTCAACAAATTTCGTTCTTCTAGGTTAAACCGTTCCTTTTCAGTAACCGTTTTCATGTTTAGGTTTCACTCTGTTTTTCTCCTATATGGATACATGTAGTTGGAACTCTAAATCAAACACGGTTTGTGGTAGCTCTTTGAAACTTGGCACAATAATGTAGTTCCAAGTTCTATGGCTATGGTTTGTGTCCGATGGAAGTAGCCCCAAGCAGAGACTGACGAGAATCACTTTCATTGAAAGGGGTTTCCAAGCTTCCAAAAAACTACGAGTTTCCTGAAATCTCAGAAATCATTTTTTCTCCCAATTTATGATACATCCATTTAATGATCAGAACACCAATCCCACTTGGCTCACCAAATTTTCGTTCTTCTAGGTTAAACCGTTCCTTTGCAGGAACCGTTTTCATGTTTAAGTTTCACTCTTTTTTCTCCTATATGGATACATGTATTTGGAACTCTATATCAAACACGGTATGTGCTAGCTCTTGAAACTTGGCACAATAATGTAGTTCCGAGTTCTATGGCTATGGTTTGTGTCCTATGGAAGTAGACCCAAGCAGAGACTGACGAGAATCACTTTCATTGAAAGGGGATGCCAAGCTTCCAAAAAACTACGAGTTTCCTGAAATCTCAACAAACATTTTTTCACCCAATGTTGATGATACTTGCAGGTAATGATCAGTACACCAGTCCCACTAGGCTCACTGAATTTCGTTCTTCTAAGTTAAACAGTTCCTTTGAAGGAACCATTTTCATGTTTAGGTTTCACTCTGTTTTCTCCTATATGGGTACATGTAGTTGGAACACAAAATCAAACACGGTTTGGGCTTGCTCTTTGAAACTTGGCAAAATAATGTAGTTCCAAGTTCTATCGCTATGGTTTGTGTCCTATGGAAGTAGCCCCAAGCAGAGACTGACGAGAATCACTTTCATTGAAAGGGGTTGCCAAGCTTCCAAAACTCTACGAGTTTCCTGAAATCTCAGCAAACATTTTTCCACCCAATCTTGATGATACTTCCATTTAATGATCAGTACACCAATCCCACTTGGCACACCAAATTTCGTTCTTCTAGGTTAAACCGTTGCTTTGCAGTAACCGTTTTCAAGTTTAGGTTTCACTCTGTTTTCTCCTATATGGATACATGTAGTTGGAAATCTAAATCAAACTCAGTTTGTTGTAGCTCTTTGAAACTTGGCACAGTAATGGAGTTCCAAGTTCTTTGGCTATGGTTTGTGTTCTATGGAAGTAGCCCCAAGCAGAGACTGACGAGAATCACTTTCATTGAAAGGGGTTGCCAAGCTTCCAAAAAACTACGAGTTTCCTGAAATCTCAGCAAACATTTTTTCACCCAATCTTGATGATACTTGCAGGTAATCATCAGTACACCAGTCCCACTTGGCTCAGCAAATTTCGTTCTTCTAGGTTAAACCGTTCCTTTGCAGTAACCGTTTCATGTTTAGGTTTCACTCTGTTTTCTCCTATATGGATACAAGTAGTTGGAACTCTAACTCAAACACGGTTTGTGCTAGCTCTTTGAAACTTGGCACAATAATGTAGTTCCTAGTTCTATGGCTATGGTTTGTGTCCTATGGAAGTAGCCCCAAGCAGAGACTGACGAGAATCACTTTCATTGAAAGGGGTTGACAAGCTTCCAAAAAACTACGAGTTTCCTGAAATCTCAGCAAACATTTTTTCACCCAATCTTGATGATACTTGCAGGTAATGATCAGTACACCAGTCCCAGTTGGCTCACCAAACATCGTTCTTCTAGGTTAAACCGTTCATTTGCAGTAACAGTTTTCATGTTTAGGTTTCACTCTGTTTTCTCCTATAAGGATACATGCAGTTGGAACTCTAAATCAAACACGGTTTGTGCTAGCTCTTTGAAACTTGGCACAATAATGTAGTTCCAATTCTATCGCGATGGTATGTGTCCTATTGAAGTAGCCCCAAGAGGAGACTGACGAGAATCACTTTCATTGAAAGGGGTTGCCAAGCTTCCAAAAAACTACGAGTTTCCTGAAATCTCAGAAATCATTTTTCCACCCAATTTGATGATACTTCCATTTAATGATCAGTACACCAATCCCACTTGGCTCACCAAATTTCGTGCTTCTAGGTTAAACCGTTCCTTTGCAATAACAGTTTTCAGGTTTAGGTTTCACTCTGTTTTCTCCTATATGGATACATGTAGTTGGAAATCTAAAACAAACTCGGTTTGTTGTAGCTCTTTGAAACTTGGCATAATAATGTAGTTCCAATTCTTTGGCTATGGTTTGTGTCCTATGGATGTAGCCCCAAGCAGAGACTGACGAGAATCACTTTCATTGAAAGTGGTTGCCAAGCTTCCAAAAAACTAGGAGTTTCATGAATTCTCAGCAAACATTTTTTCACCCAATCTTGATGATACTTGCAGGTCATGATCAGTACAGCAGTCCCAATTGGCTCACCAAATTTCGTTCTTCTAGGTTAAACCGTTCCTTTAGTAACCGTTTTCATGTTTAGGTTTCACTCTGTTGTCTCCTATATGGATACATGTAGTTGGAACTCTAAATCAAACACGGTTTTTGCTAGCTCTTTGAAACTTGGCACAATAATGTAGTTCCAAGTTCTCTGGATATGGTTTGTGTCCTATGGAAGTAGCCCCAAGCAGAGACTGACGAGAATCACTTTCATTGAAAGGGGTTGCCAAGCTTCCAAAAAAATAAGTTTTTCCTGAAATCTCAGCAATCATTTTTTCACCCAATCTTGATGATACTTGCAGGTAATGATCAGTACACGAATCCCACTTGGCTCACCAAATTTCGTTCTTCTAGGTTAAACCGTTGCTTTGCAGTAACCGTTTTCATATTTAGGTTTCACTCTGTTTTCTCCTATATGGATACATGTAGTTGGAACTCTAAGTTAAACTGGGTTTGTGCTAGCTCTTTGAAACTTGGCACAATAATGTAGTTCCAAGTTCTATGGCTATGGTTTGTGTCCTATGGATGTAGCCCCAAGCAGAGACTGACGAGAATCACTTTCATTGAAAGGGGTTTCCAAGCTTCCAAAAAACTACGAGTTTTCTGAAATCTCAGCAATCATTATTTCTCCCAAACTTTATGATACTTCCATTTAATGATCAGTACACCAATCCCACTTGGCTCACCAAATTTCGTTCTTCCAGGTTAAACCGTTCCTTTGCAGTAACCGATTTCATGTTTAGGTTTCACTCTGTTTTCTCCTATATGGATACATGTAGTTGGAACTCTAAATCAAACACGGTTTGTGCTAGCACTTTGAAACTTGGCATAATAATGTAGTTCCAAGATCTATGGATATGGTTTGTGTCCTATGGAAGTACCCCCAAGCACAGACTGAGGAGAATCACTTTCATTGAAAGGTGTTTCCAAGCTTCCAAACAACTACGAGTTTCCTGAAATCTCAGCAAACATTTTTTCTCCAAATCTTGATGATACTTCCATTTAATGATCAGTACACCAATCCCACTTGGCTCACCAAATTTCGTTCTTCTAGGTTAAACCGTTCCTTTGCAGTAACCGTTTTCATGTTTAGGTTTCACTCTGTTTTCTCCTATATGGATACATGTAGTTAGAACTCTAAATCAAACACGGTTTGTGCTAGCTCTTTGAATCTTGGCACAATAATGCAGTTCCATGTTCTATGGATATGGTTTGTGTCCTTTGGAAGTAGCTCCAAGAAGAGACTGACGAGAATCACTTTCTTTGAATGGAGTTGCCAAGCTTCCAAAAAACTACGAGTTTCCTGAAATCTCAGCAAACATTTTTTCACCCAATCTTGATGATACTTGCAGGTATTGATCAGTACACCAGTCCCACTTGGCTAACCAAATTTCGTTCTTCTAGGTTAAACAGTTCCTTTGCAGTAACCGTTTTCATGTAGGTTTCACTCTTCTTTCTCCTATATGGATACATGTAGTTGGAAATCTAAATCAAACTCGGTTTGTTGTAGCTCTTTGAAACTTGGCACAATAATGTAGTTCCAAGTTCTTTGGCTATGGTTTGTGTCCTATGGAAGTAGCCCCAAGCAGAGACTGACGAGAATCACTTTCATTGAAAGGGGTTGCCAAGCTTCCAAAAAACTACGAGTTTCCTGAAATCTCAGCAAACATTTTTTCACCCAATCTTGATGATACATGCAGGTAATGATCAGTACACCAGTCCCACTTGGCTGACAAAATTTCGTTCTTCTAGGTTAAACCGTTCCTTTGCAGTAACCGTTTTGATGTTTAGGTTTCACTCTGTTTTCTCCTATATGGATACATGTAGTTGGAACTCTAAATCAAACACGGTTTGTGCTAGCTCTTTGAAACTTTGCAAAATAATGTAGTTCCAAGTTCTATCGCTATGGTTTGTCTCCTATTGACGTAGCCCCAAGCAGAGACTGACGAGAATCACTTTCATTGAAAGGGGTTGCCAAGCTTCCAAAAAATTACGAGTTTCCTGAAATCTCAGCAATCATTTTTTCTCCCAATTTTATGATACTTCCATTTAATGATCAGAACACCAATCCCACTTGGCTCACCAAATTTCGTTCTTCTAGGTTAAACCGTTCCTTTGCAATAACCGTTTACATGTTTAAGTTTCACTCTGTTTTCTCCTATAAGAATACATGTAGTTGGAACTCTAAGTCAAACACGGTTTGTGCTAGCTCATTGAAACTTGGCACAATAATGTAGTTCCAAGTTTCATGGCTATGGTTTGTGTCTTATTGAAGTATCCCCAAGGAGAGACTGACGAGAATCACTTTCAATGAAAGGGGTTGCGAAGCTTGCAAAAAAATACGAGTTTCCTGAAATCTCAGCAAACATTTTTTTAACCCAATCTTGATGATACTTGCCAGTAATGATGAGTACAATAGTCCCACTTGGCTCACCAAATTTCGTTCTTCTAGGTTAAACCGTTGCTTTGCAGTAACCGTTTTCATGTTTAGGTTTCACTCTGTTTTCTCCTATATGGATACATGTCGTTGGAACTCTAAATCAAACACGGTTTCTGCTAGCTCTTTGAAACTTGGCACAATAATGTAGTTCCAAGTTTCATGGCTATGGTTTGTGTCTTATTGACGTATCCCCAAGCAGAGACTGACGAGAATCACTTTCATTGAAAGGGGATGCCAAGCTTCCAAAAACCTACGAGTTTCCTGAAATCTCAGCAAACATTTTTTCACCCAATCTTGATGATACTTGCAGGTAATGATCAGTACACCAGTCCCACTTGGCTCACCAAACTTCGTTCTTCTAGGTTAAACCGTTGCTTTGCAGTAACCGTTTTCATGTTTAGGTTTCACTCTGTTTTCTCCTATATGGATACATGTAGTTGGAACTCTAAATCAAACACGGTTTGTGCTAGCTCTTTGAAACTTGGCACAATAATGTAGTTCAAAATTCTATGGCTATGGTTTGTGTCCTATGGAAGTAGCCCCAAGCAGAGACTGACGAGAATCACTTTCATTGAAAGGGGTTGCCAAGCTACCAAAAAACTACGAGTTTCCTGAAATCTCAGCAAACATTTTTTCACTCAAACGTGATGGTACTTGCAGGTAATGATCAGTGCTCCAATCCCACTTGGCTCACAAAATATTGTTCTTCTAGGTTAAACAGTTCCTTTGGAGTAACCGATTTCATGTTTAGGTTTCACTCTGTTTTCTCCTATATGGATACATGTAGTTGGAACTCTAAATCAAACACGGTTTGTGCTAGCACTTTGAAACTTGGCACAATAATGTAGTTCCCAGTCCTATCGCTATGGATTTTGTCCTATGGAAGTAGCCCCAAGCAGAGACTGACGAGAATCACTTTCATTGAAAGGGGTTGCCAAGCTTCCAAAAAACTGCGAGTTTCCTGAAATCTCAGCAATCATTTTTTGTCACAATCTTGATGATACTTGCAGGTAATGATCAGTACACCAGTCCCACTTGGCTCACCAAATTTCGTTCTTCTAGGTTAAACCTTTCCTTTGCAGGAACCGTTTTTATGTTTTGGTTTCACTCTGTTTTCTCCTATATGGATACATGTAGTTGGAACTCTAAATCAAATACGGTTTGTGCTAGCTCTTTTAAACTTGGCACAATAATGTAGTTCCAAGTTCTATGGCTATGGTTTGTGTCCTATGGAAGTAGCCCCAAGCAGAGACTGACGAGAATCACTTTCATTGAAAGGGGTTGCCAAGCTTCCAAAAAACTACGAGTTTCCGGAAATCTCACCAATCATTTTTTGTCACAATCTTGATGATACTTGCAGGTAATGATCAGTACACCAGTCCCACTTGGCTCACCAAATTTCGTTCTTCTAGGTTAAACCGTTCCTTTGCAGTAACCGTTCTCATGTTTAGGTTTCACTCTGTTTTCTCCTATATGGATACATGTAGTTGGAACTCTAAATCAAACACGGTTTGTGCTAGATCTTTGAAACTTGGCACAAATATGTAGTTCCAAGTTCTATGGCTATGGTTTGTGTCCTATGGAAGTAGCCCCAAGCAGAGACTGACGAGAACCACTTTCATTGAAAGGGGTTGCCAAGCTTCCAAAATACTACAAATTTCCTGGAATCTCAGCAATCATTTTTTCACCCAATCTTGATGATACTTGCAGGTAATGATCAGTACACCAGTCACACTTGGCTCAGCAAATTTCGTTCTTCTAGGTTAAACCGTTCCTGTGCAGGAACCGTTTTCATGTTTAGGTTTCACTCTGTTTTCTCCCATATGGATACATGTAGTTGGAACTCTAAATCAAACACGGTTTGTGCTAGCTCTTTGAAACTTGGCAAAATAATGTAGTTCCAAGTTCTATCGCTATGGTGTGTGTCCTATGGAAATAGCCCCAAGCAGAGACTGACGAGATTCACTTTCATTGAAAGGGGTTTCCAAGCTTCCAAAATCTACGAGTTTCCTGAAATCTCAGCAATCATTATTTCTCCCAATCTTTATAATACTTCCATTTAATGATCAGTACACCAATCCCACTTGGCTCACCAAATTTCGTTCTTCTAGGTTAAACCTTTGCTTTGCAGTAACCGTTTTCATGTTTAGGTTTCACTCTGTTTTCTCCTATATGGATACATGTAGTTGGAACTCTAAATCAAACACGGTTTGTGCTACCTCTTTGAAACTTGGCACAATAATGTAGTTCCAAGTTCTATCGCTATGGTTTCTGTCCTATGGAAGTAGTCCCAAGCAGAGACTGACGAGAATCACTTTCATTGAAAGGGGTTGCCAAGATTCCAAAAAACTACGAGGTTCCAGAAATCTCAGCAAACATTTTTTTCACCCAAAGTTGATGATACTTCCATTTAATGATCAGTACAGCAGTCCCACTTGGCTCAAAAAATTTCGTTCTTCTAGGATAAACCATTGCTTTGCAGTAACCGTTTTCATGTTTAGGTTTCACTCTGTTTTCTCCTATATGGATACATGTAGGGGGAACTCTAAATCAAACACCGTTTGTGCTAGCTCTTTGAAACTTGGCACAATAAAGTAGTTCCAAGTTCTATCGCTATGGTTTGTGTCCTATGGATGTAGCCCCAAGCAGAGACTGACGAGAATCACTTTCATTGAAAGGGGTTGCTAAGCTTCCAAAAAACTACGAGTTTCCTGAAATCTCAGCAAACATTTTTTCACCCAATCTTGATGATACTAGCAGGTAATGATCAGTACACCAGTCCCACTTGGCTCACCAAATTTCGTTCTTCTAGGTTAAACCGTTCCTTTGCAGTAACCGTTTTCATGTTTAGGTTTCACTCTGTTTTCTCCTATATGGATACATGTATTTGGAACTCTAAATCAAACACGGTTTGTGCTAGCTCTTTGAAACTTGGAAAAATAATGTAGTTCCAAGTTCTATCGCTATGGTTTGTGTCCTATGGAAGTAGCCCCAAGCAGAGACTGATGAGAATCACTTTCATTGAAAGGGGTTGCCAAGCTTCCAAAAAACTGCGAGTTTCCTGAAATCTCAGCAATCATTTTTTGTCACAATCTTGATGATACTTGCAGGTAATGATCAGTACACCAGTCCCACTTGGCTCACCAAATTTCGTTCTTCTAGGTTAAACCTTTCCTTTGCAGGAACCGTTTTTATGTTTAGGTTTCACTCTGTTTTCTCCTATATGGATACATGTAGTTGGAACTCTAACTCAAACACGGTTTGTGCTAGCTCTTTGAAACTTGGCACAATAATGTAGTTCCTAGTTCTATGGCTATGGTTTGTGTCCTATGGAAGTAGCCCCAAGCAGAGACTGACGAGAATCACTTTCATTGAAAGGGGTTGACAAGCTTCCAAAAAACTACGAGTTTCCTGAAATCTCAGCAAACATTTTTTCACCCAATCTTGATGATACTTGCAGGTAATGATCAGTACACCAGTCCCAGTTGGCTCACCAAACATCGTTCTTCTAGGTTAAACCGTTCATTTGCAGTAACAGTTTTCATGTTTAGGTTTCACTCTGTTTTCTCCTATAAGGATACATGCAGTTGGAACTCTAAATCAAACACGGTTTGTGCTAGCTCTTTGAAACTTGGCACAATAATGTAGTTCCAATTCTATCGCGATGGTATGTGTCCTATTGAAGTAGCCCCAAGAGGAGACTGACGAGAATCACTTTCATTGAAAGGGGTTGCCAAGCTTCCAAAAAACTACGAGTTTCCTGAAATCTCAGAAATCATTTTTCCACCCAATTTGATGATACTTCCATTTAATGATCAGTACACCAATCCCACTTGGCTCACCAAATTTCGTGCTTCTAGGTTAAACCGTTCCTTTGCAATAACAGTTTTCAGGTTTAGGTTTCACTCTGTTTTCTCCTATATGGATACATGTAGTTGGAAATCTAAAACAAACTCGGTTTGTTGTAGCTCTTTGAAACTTGGCATAATAATGTAGTTCCAATTCTTTGGCTATGGTTTGTGTCCTATGGATGTAGCCCCAAGCAGAGACTGACGAGAATCACTTTCATTGAAAGTGGTTGCCAAGCTTCCAAAAAACTAGGAGTTTCATGAATTCTCAGCAAACATTTTTTCACCCAATCTTGATGATACTTGCAGGTCATGATCAGTACAGCAGTCCCAATTGGCTCACCAAATTTCGTTCTTCTAGGTTAAACCGTTCCTTTAGTAACCGTTTTCATGTTTAGGTTTCACTCTGTTGTCTCCTATATGGATACATGTAGTTGGAACTCTAAATCAAACACGGTTTTTGCTAGCTCTTTGAAACTTGGCACAATAATGTAGTTCCAAGTTCTCTGGATATGGTTTGTGTCCTATGGAAGTAGCCCCAAGCAGAGACTGACGAGAATCACTTTCATTGAAAGGGGTTGCCAAGCTTCCAAAAAAATAAGTTTTTCCTGAAATCTCAGCAATCATTTTTTCACCCAATCTTGATGATACTTGCAGGTAATGATCAGTACACGAATCCCACTTGGCTCACCAAATTTCGTTCTTCTAGGTTAAACCGTTGCTTTGCAGTAACCGTTTTCATATTTAGGTTTCACTCTGTTTTCTCCTATATGGATACATGTAGTTGGAACTCTAAGTTAAACTGGGTTTGTGCTAGCTCTTTGAAACTTGGCACAATAATGTAGTTCCAAGTTCTATGGCTATGGTTTGTGTCCTATGGATGTAGCCCCAAGCAGAGACTGACGAGAATCACTTTCATTGAAAGGGGTTTCCAAGCTTCCAAAAAACTACGAGTTTTCTGAAATCTCAGCAATCATTATTTCTCCCAAACTTTATGATACTTCCATTTAATGATCAGTACACCAATCCCACTTGGCTCACCAAATTTCGTTCTTCCAGGTTAAACCGTTCCTTTGCAGTAACCGATTTCATGTTTAGGTTTCACTCTGTTTTCTCCTATATGGATACATGTAGTTGGAACTCTAAATCAAACACGGTTTGTGCTAGCACTTTGAAACTTGGCATAATAATGTAGTTCCAAGATCTATGGATATGGTTTGTGTCCTATGGAAGTACCCCCAAGCACAGACTGAGGAGAATCACTTTCATTGAAAGGTGTTTCCAAGCTTCCAAACAACTACGAGTTTCCTGAAATCTCAGCAAACATTTTTTCTCCAAATCTTGATGATACTTCCATTTAATGATCAGTACACCAATCCCACTTGGCTCACCAAATTTCGTTCTTCTAGGTTAAACCGTTCCTTTGCAGTAACCGTTTTCATGTTTAGGTTTCACTCTGTTTTCTCCTATATGGATACATGTAGTTAGAACTCTAAATCAAACACGGTTTGTGCTAGCTCTTTGAATCTTGGCACAATAATGCAGTTCCATGTTCTATGGATATGGTTTGTGTCCTTTGGAAGTAGCTCCAAGAAGAGACTGACGAGAATCACTTTCTTTGAATGGAGTTGCCAAGCTTCCAAAAAACTACGAGTTTCCTGAAATCTCAGCAAACATTTTTTCACCCAATCTTGATGATACTTGCAGGTATTGATCAGTACACCAGTCCCACTTGGCTAACCAAATTTCGTTCTTCTAGGTTAAACAGTTCCTTTGCAGTAACCGTTTTCATGTAGGTTTCACTCTTCTTTCTCCTATATGGATACATGTAGTTGGAAATCTAAATCAAACTCGGTTTGTTGTAGCTCTTTGAAACTTGGCACAATAATGTAGTTCCAAGTTCTTTGGCTATGGTTTGTGTCCTATGGAAGTAGCCCCAAGCAGAGACTGACGAGAATCACTTTCATTGAAAGGGGTTGCCAAGCTTCCAAAAAACTACGAGTTTCCTGAAATCTCAGCAAACATTTTTTCACCCAATCTTGATGATACATGCAGGTAATGATCAGTACACCAGTCCCACTTGGCTGACAAAATTTCGTTCTTCTAGGTTAAACCGTTCCTTTGCAGTAACCGTTTTGATGTTTAGGTTTCACTCTGTTTTCTCCTATATGGATACATGTAGTTGGAACTCTAAATCAAACACGGTTTGTGCTAGCTCTTTGAAACTTTGCAAAATAATGTAGTTCCAAGTTCTATCGCTATGGTTTGTCTCCTATTGACGTAGCCCCAAGCAGAGACTGACGAGAATCACTTTCATTGAAAGGGGTTGCCAAGCTTCCAAAAAATTACGAGTTTCCTGAAATCTCAGCAATCATTTTTTCTCCCAATTTTATGATACTTCCATTTAATGATCAGAACACCAATCCCACTTGGCTCACCAAATTTCGTTCTTCTAGGTTAAACCGTTCCTTTGCAATAACCGTTTACATGTTTAAGTTTCACTCTGTTTTCTCCTATAAGAATACATGTAGTTGGAACTCTAAGTCAAACACGGTTTGTGCTAGCTCATTGAAACTTGGCACAATAATGTAGTTCCAAGTTTCATGGCTATGGTTTGTGTCTTATTGAAGTATCCCCAAGGAGAGACTGACGAGAATCACTTTCAATGAAAGGGGTTGCGAAGCTTGCAAAAAAATACGAGTTTCCTGAAATCTCAGCAAACATTTTTTTAACCCAATCTTGATGATACTTGCCAGTAATGATGAGTACAATAGTCCCACTTGGCTCACCAAATTTCGTTCTTCTAGGTTAAACCGTTGCTTTGCAGTAACCGTTTTCATGTTTAGGTTTCACTCTGTTTTCTCCTATATGGATACATGTCGTTGGAACTCTAAATCAAACACGGTTTCTGCTAGCTCTTTGAAACTTGGCACAATAATGTAGTTCCAAGTTTCATGGCTATGGTTTGTGTCTTATTGACGTATCCCCAAGCAGAGACTGACGAGAATCACTTTCATTGAAAGGGGATGCCAAGCTTCCAAAAACCTACGAGTTTCCTGAAATCTCAGCAAACATTTTTTCACCCAATCTTGATGATACTTGCAGGTAATGATCAGTACACCAGTCCCACTTGGCTCACCAAACTTCGTTCTTCTAGGTTAAACCGTTGCTTTGCAGTAACCGTTTTCATGTTTAGGTTTCACTCTGTTTTCTCCTATATGGATACATGTAGTTGGAACTCTAAATCAAACACGGTTTGTGCTAGCTCTTTGAAACTTGGCACAATAATGTAGTTCAAAATTCTATGGCTATGGTTTGTGTCCTATGGAAGTAGCCCCAAGCAGAGACTGACGAGAATCACTTTCATTGAAAGGGGTTGCCAAGCTACCAAAAAACTACGAGTTTCCTGAAATCTCAGCAAACATTTTTTCACTCAAACGTGATGGTACTTGCAGGTAATGATCAGTGCTCCAATCCCACTTGGCTCACAAAATATTGTTCTTCTAGGTTAAACAGTTCCTTTGGAGTAACCGATTTCATGTTTAGGTTTCACTCTGTTTTCTCCTATATGGATACATGTAGTTGGAACTCTAAATCAAACACGGTTTGTGCTAGCACTTTGAAACTTGGCACAATAATGTAGTTCCCAGTCCTATCGCTATGGATTTTGTCCTATGGAAGTAGCCCCAAGCAGAGACTGACGAGAATCACTTTCATTGAAAGGGGTTGCCAAGCTTCCAAAAAACTGCGAGTTTCCTGAAATCTCAGCAATCATTTTTTGTCACAATCTTGATGATACTTGCAGGTAATGATCAGTACACCAGTCCCACTTGGCTCACCAAATTTCGTTCTTCTAGGTTAAACCTTTCCTTTGCAGGAACCGTTTTTATGTTTTGGTTTCACTCTGTTTTCTCCTATATGGATACATGTAGTTGGAACTCTAAATCAAATACGGTTTGTGCTAGCTCTTTTAAACTTGGCACAATAATGTAGTTCCAAGTTCTATGGCTATGGTTTGTGTCCTATGGAAGTAGCCCCAAGCAGAGACTGACGAGAATCACTTTCATTGAAAGGGGTTGCCAAGCTTCCAAAAAACTACGAGTTTCCGGAAATCTCACCAATCATTTTTTGTCACAATCTTGATGATACTTGCAGGTAATGATCAGTACACCAGTCCCACTTGGCTCACCAAATTTCGTTCTTCTAGGTTAAACCGTTCCTTTGCAGTAACCGTTCTCATGTTTAGGTTTCACTCTGTTTTCTCCTATATGGATACATGTAGTTGGAACTCTAAATCAAACACGGTTTGTGCTAGATCTTTGAAACTTGGCACAAATATGTAGTTCCAAGTTCTATGGCTATGGTTTGTGTCCTATGGAAGTAGCCCCAAGCAGAGACTGACGAGAACCACTTTCATTGAAAGGGGTTGCCAAGCTTCCAAAATACTACAAATTTCCTGGAATCTCAGCAATCATTTTTTCACCCAATCTTGATGATACTTGCAGGTAATGATCAGTACACCAGTCACACTTGGCTCAGCAAATTTCGTTCTTCTAGGTTAAACCGTTCCTGTGCAGGAACCGTTTTCATGTTTAGGTTTCACTCTGTTTTCTCCCATATGGATACATGTAGTTGGAACTCTAAATCAAACACGGTTTGTGCTAGCTCTTTGAAACTTGGCAAAATAATGTAGTTCCAAGTTCTATCGCTATGGTGTGTGTCCTATGGAAATAGCCCCAAGCAGAGACTGACGAGATTCACTTTCATTGAAAGGGGTTTCCAAGCTTCCAAAATCTACGAGTTTCCTGAAATCTCAGCAATCATTATTTCTCCCAATCTTTATAATACTTCCATTTAATGATCAGTACACCAATCCCACTTGGCTCACCAAATTTCGTTCTTCTAGGTTAAACCTTTGCTTTGCAGTAACCGTTTTCATGTTTAGGTTTCACTCTGTTTTCTCCTATATGGATACATGTAGTTGGAACTCTAAATCAAACACGGTTTGTGCTACCTCTTTGAAACTTGGCACAATAATGTAGTTCCAAGTTCTATCGCTATGGTTTCTGTCCTATGGAAGTAGTCCCAAGCAGAGACTGACGAGAATCACTTTCATTGAAAGGGGTTGCCAAGATTCCAAAAAACTACGAGGTTCCAGAAATCTCAGCAAACATTTTTTTCACCCAAAGTTGATGATACTTCCATTTAATGATCAGTACAGCAGTCCCACTTGGCTCAAAAAATTTCGTTCTTCTAGGATAAACCATTGCTTTGCAGTAACCGTTTTCATGTTTAGGTTTCACTCTGTTTTCTCCTATATGGATACATGTAGGGGGAACTCTAAATCAAACACCGTTTGTGCTAGCTCTTTGAAACTTGGCACAATAAAGTAGTTCCAAGTTCTATCGCTATGGTTTGTGTCCTATGGATGTAGCCCCAAGCAGAGACTGACGAGAATCACTTTCATTGAAAGGGGTTGCTAAGCTTCCAAAAAACTACGAGTTTCCTGAAATCTCAGCAAACATTTTTTCACCCAATCTTGATGATACTAGCAGGTAATGATCAGTACACCAGTCCCACTTGGCTCACCAAATTTCGTTCTTCTAGGTTAAACCGTTCCTTTGCAGTAACCGTTTTCATGTTTAGGTTTCACTCTGTTTTCTCCTATATGGATACATGTATTTGGAACTCTAAATCAAACACGGTTTGTGCTAGCTCTTTGAAACTTGGAAAAATAATGTAGTTCCAAGTTCTATCGCTATGGTTTGTGTCCTATGGAAGTAGCCCCAAGCAGAGACTGATGAGAATCACTTTCATTGAAAGGGGTTGCCAAGCTTCCAAAAAACTGCGAGTTTCCTGAAATCTCAGCAATCATTTTTTGTCACAATCTTGATGATACTTGCAGGTAATGATCAGTACACCAGTCCCACTTGGCTCACCAAATTTCGTTCTTCTAGGTTAAACCTTTCCTTTGCAGGAACCGTTTTTATGTTTAGGTTTCACTCTGTTTTCTCCTATATGGATACATGTAGTTGGAACTCTAAATCAAATACGGTTTGTGCTAGCTCTTTTAAACTTGGCACAATAATGTAGTTCCAAGTTCTATGGCTATGGTTTGTGTCCTATGGAAGTAGCCCCAAGCAGAGACTGACAAGAATCACTTTCATTGAAAGGGGTTGCCAAGCTTCCAAAAAACTACGAGTTTCCGGAAATCTCAGCAATCATTTTTTGTCACAATCTTGATGATACTTGCAGGTAATGATCAGTACACCAGTCCCACTTGGCTCACCAAATTTCGTTCTTCTAGGTTTAACCGTTCCTTTGCAGTAACCGTTCTCATGTTTAGGTTTCACTCTGTTTTCTCCTATATGGATACATGTAGTTGGAACTCTAAATCAAACACGGTTTGTGCTAGATCTTTGAAACTTGGCACAAATATGTAGTTCCAAGTTCTATGGCTATGGTTTGTGTCCTATGGAAGTAGCCCCAAGCAGAGACTGACGAGAACCATTTTCATTGAAAGGGGTTGCCAAGCTTCCAAAATACTACAAATTTCCTGGAATCTCAGCAATCATTTTTTCACCCAATCTTGATGATACTTGCAGGTAATGATCAGTACACCAGTCCCACTTGGCTCAGCAAATTTCGTTCTTCTAGGTTAAACCGTTCCTGTGCAGGAACCGTTTTCATGTTTAGGTTTCACTCTGTTTTCTCCCATATGGATACATGTAGTTGGAACTCTAAAAACAAACACGGTTTGTGCTAGCTCTTTGAAACTTGGGCAAAATAATGTAGTTCCAAGTTCTATCGCTATGGTGTGTGTCCTATGGAAGTAGCCCCAAGCAGAGACTGACGAGATTCACTTTCATTGAAAGGGGTTTCCAAGCTTCCAAAATCTACGAGTTTCCTGAAATCTCAGCAATCATTATTTCTCCCAATCTTTATAATACTTCCATTTAATGATCAGTACACCAATCCCACTTGGCTCACCAAATTTCGTTCTTCTAGGTTAAACCTTTGCTTTGCAGTAACCGTTTTCATGTTTAGGTTTCACTCTGTTTTCTACTATATGGATACATGTAGTTGGAACTCTAAATCAAACACGGTTTGTGCTACCTCTTTGAAACTTGGCACAATAATGTAGTTCCAAGTTCTATCGCTATGGTTTCTGTCCTATGGAAGTAGTCCCAAGCAGAGACTGACGAGAATCACTTTCATTGAAAGGGGTTGCCAAGATTCCAAAAAACTACGAGGTTCCAGAAATCTCAGCAAACATTTTTTTCACCAAAACTTGATGATACTTTCCATTTAATGATGAGTACAGCAGTCCGACTTGGCTCAACAAATTTCGTTCTTCTAGGTTAAACCGTTCCTTTTCAGTAATCGTTTTCATGTTTAGGTTTCACTCTGTTTTCTCCTATATGGATACATGTAGTTGGAACTCTAAATCAAACACGGTTTGTGGTAGCTCTTTGAAACTTGGCACAATAATGTCCAAGTTCTATGGCTATGGTTTGTGTCCGATGGAAGTAGCCCCAAGCAGAGACTGACGAGAATCACTTTCATTGAAAGGGGTTTCCAAGCTTCCAAAAAACTACGAGTTTCCTGAAATCTCAGAAATCATTTTTTCTCCCAATTTTATGATACATCCATTTAATGATCAGAACACCAATCCCACTTGGCTCACCAAATTTCGTTCTTCTAGGTTAAACCGTTCCTTTGCAGGAACCGTTTTCATGTTTAAGTTTCACTCTTTTTTCTCCTATATGGATACATGTATTTGGAACTCTATATCAAACACGGTATGTGCTAGCTCTTTGAAACTTGGCACAATAATGTAGTTCCGAGTTCTATGGCTATGGTTTGTGTCCTATGGAAGTAGCCCCAAGCAGAGACTGACGAGAATCACTTTCATTGAAAGGGGATGCCAAGCTTCCAAAAAACTACGAGTTTCCTGAAATCTCAACAAACATTTTTTCACCCAATGTTGATGATACTTGCAGGTAATGATCAGTACACCAGTCCCACTAGGCTCAATGAATTTCGTTCTTCTAAGTTAAACAGTTCCTTTGAAGGAACCATTTTCATGTTTAGGTTTCACTCTGTTTTCTCCTATATGGGTACATGTAGTTGGAACACAAAATCAAACACGGTTTGGGCTTGCTCTTTGAAACTTGGCAAAATAATGTAGTTCCAAGTTCTATCGCTATGGTTTGTGTCCTATGGAAGTAGCCCCAAGCAGAGACTGACGAGAATCACTTTCATTGAAAGGGGTTGCCAAGCTTCCAAAACTCTACGAGTTTCCTGAAATCTCAGCAAACATTTTTCCACCCAAT
Organism: Urocitellus parryii; assembly: GCF_045843805.1. Lineage (NCBI taxonomy): Eukaryota > Metazoa > Chordata > Mammalia > Rodentia > Sciuridae > Urocitellus > Urocitellus parryii. Next base: position 34,908 of record NW_027554140.1, read on the forward strand.
CTTGATGATACTTCCATTTAATGATCAGTACACCAATCCCACTTGGCACACCAAATTTCGTTCTTCTAGGTTAAACCGTTGCTTTGCAGTAACCGTTTTCAAGTTTAGGTTTCACTCTGTTTTCTCCTATATGGATACATGTAGTTGGAAATCTAAATCAAACTCAGTTTGTTGTAGCTCTTTGAAACTTGGCACAGTAATGGAGTTCCAAGTTCTTTGGCTATGGTTTGTGTTCTATGGAAGTAGCCCCAAGCAGAGACTGACGAGTATCACTTTCATTGAAAGGGGTTGCCAAGCTTCCAAAAAACTACGAGTTTCCTGAAATCTCAGCAAACATTTTTTCACCCAATCTTGATGATACTTGCAGGTAATCATCAGTACACCAGTCCCACTTGGCTCAGCAAATTTCGTTCTTCTAGGTTAAACCGTTCCTTTGCAGTAACCGTTTCATGTTTAGGTTTCACTCTGTTTTCTCCTATATGGATACAAGTAGTTGGAACTCTAACTCAAACACGGTTTGTGCTAGCTCTTTGAAACTTGGCACAATAATGTAGTTCCTAGTTCTATGGCTATGGTTTGTGTCCTATGGAAGTAGCCCCAAGCAGAGACTGACGAGAATCACTTTCATTGAAAGGGGTTGACAAGCTTCCAAAAAACTACGAGTTTCCTGAAATCTCAGCAAACATTTTTTCACCCAATCTTGATGATACTTGCAGGTAATGATCAGTACACCAGTCCCAGTTGGCTCACCAAACATCGTTCTTCTAGGTTAAACCGTTCATTTGCAGTAACAGTTTTCATGTTTAGGTTTCACTCTGTTTTCTCCTATAAGGATACATGCAGTTGGAACTCTAAATCAAACACGATTTGTGCTAGCTCTTTGAAACTTGGCACAATAATGTAGTTCCAATTCTATCGCGATGGTATGTGTCCTATTGAAGTAGCCCCAAGAGGAGACTGACGAGAATCACTTTCATTGAAAGGGGTTGCCAAGCTTCCAAAAAACTACGAGTTTCCTGAAATCTCAGAAATCATTTTTCCACCCAATCTTGATGATACTTCCATTTAATGATCAGTACACCAATCCCACTTGGCTCACCAAATTTCGTGCTTCTAGGTTAAACCGTTCCTTTGCAATAACAGTTTTCAGGTTTAGGTTTCACTCTGTTTTCTCCTATATGGATACATGTAGTTGGAAATCTAAAACAAACTCGGTTTGTTGTAGCTCTTTGAAACTTGGCATAATAATGTAGTTCCAAGTTCTTTGGCTATGGTTTGTGTCCTATGGATGTAGCCCCAAGCAGAGACTGACGAGAATCACTTTCATTGAAAGTGGTTGCCAAGCTTCCAAAAAACTAGGAGTTTCATGAATTCTCAGCAAACATTTTTTCACCCAATCTTGATGATACTTGCAGGTCATGATCAGTACAGCAGTCCCAATTGGCTCACCAAATTTCGTTCTTCTAGGTTAAACCGTTCCTTTAGTAACCGTTTTCATGTTTAGGTTTCACTCTGTTGTCTCCTATATGGATACATGTAGTTGGAACTCTAAATCAAACACGGTTTTTGCTAGCTCTTTGAAACTTGGCACAATAATGTAGTTCCAAGTTCTCTGGATATGGTTTGTGTCCTATGGAAGTAGCCCCAAGCAGAGACTGACAAGAATCACTTTCATTGAAAGGGGTTGCCAAGCTTCCAAAAAAATAAGTTTTTCCTGAAATCTCAGCAATCATTTTTTCACCCAATCTTGATGATACTTGCAGGTAATGATCAGTACACGAATCCCACTTGGCTCACCAAATTTCGTTCTTCTAGGTTAAACCGTTGCTTTGCAGTAACCGTTTTCATATTTAGGTTTCACTCGGTTTTCTCCTATATGGATACATGTAGTTGGAACTCTAAGTTAAACTGGGTTTGTGCTAGCTCTTTGAAACTTGGCACAATAATGTAGTTCCAAGTTCTATGGCTATGGTTTGTGTCCTATGGATGTAGCCCCAAGCAGAGACTGACGAGAATCACTTTCATTGAAAGGGGTTGCCAAGCTTCCAAAAAACTACGAGTTTTCTGAAATCTCAGCAATCATTATTTCTCCCAATCTTTATGATACTTCCATTTAATGATCAGTACACCAATCCCACTTGGCTCACCAAATTTCGCTCTTCCAGGTTAAACCGTTCCTTTGCAGTAACCGTTTTCATGTTTAGGTTTCACTCTGTTTTATCCTATATGGATACATGTAATTGGAACTCTAAATCAAACACGGTTTGTGCTAGCACTTTGAAACTTGGCACAATAATGTAGTTCCAAGATCTATGGATATGGTTTGTGTCCTATGGAAGTACCCCCAAGCACAGACTGAGGAGAATCACTTTCATTGAAAGGTGTTTCCAAGCTTCCAAACAACTACGAGTTTCCTGAAATCTCAGCAAACATTTTTTCTCCAAATCTTGATGATACTTCCATTTAATGATCAGTACACCAATCCCACTTGGCTCACCAAATTTCGTTCTTCTAGGTTAAACCGTTCCTTTGCAGTAACCGTTTTCATGTTTAGGTTTCACTCTGTTTTCTCCTATATGGATACATGTAGTTAGAACTCTAAATCAAACACGGTTTGTGCTAGGTCTTTGAATCTTGGCACAATAATGCAGTTCCATGTTCTATGAATATGGTTTGTGTCCTTTGGAAGTAGCTCCAAGAAGAGACTGACGAGAATCACTTTCTTTGAATGGAGTTGCCAAGCTTCCAAAAAACTACGAGTTTCCTGAAATCTCAGCAAACATTTTTTCACCCAATCTTGATGATACTTGCAGGTATTGATCAGTACACCAGTCCCACTTGGCTAACCAAATTTCGTTCTTCTAGGTTAAACAGTTCCTTTGCAGTAACCGTTTTCATGTAGGTTTCACTCTTCTTTCTCCTATATGGATACATGTAGTTGGAAATCTAAATCAAACTCGGTTTGTTGTAGCTCTTTGAAACTTGGCACAATAATGTAGTTCCAAGTTCTTTGGCTATGGTTTGTGTCCTATGGAAGTAGCCCCAAGCAGAGACTGACGAGAATCACTTTCATTGAAAGGGGTTGCCAAGCTTCCAAAAAACTACGAGTTTCCTGAAATCTCAGCAAACATTTTTTCACCCAATCTTGATGATACATGCAGGTAATGATCAGTACACCAGTCCCACTTGGCTGACAAAATTTCGTTCTTCTAGTTTAAACCGTTCCTTTGCAGTAACCGTTTTGATGTTTAGGTTTCACTCTCTTTTCTCCTATATGGATACATGTAGTTGGAACTCTAAATCAAACACGGTTTGTGCTAGCTCTTTGAAACTTTGCAAAATAATGTAGTTCCAAGTTCTATCGCTATGGTTTGTCTCCTATTGACGTAGCCCCAAGCAGAGACTGACGAGAATCACTTTCATTGTAAGTTGTTTCCAAGCTTCCAAAAAACTACGAGTTTCCTGAAATCTCAGCAATCATTTTTTCTCCCAATTTTATGATACTTCCATTTAATGATCAGAACACCAATCCCACTTGGCTCACCAAATTTCGTTCTTCTAGGTTAAACCGTTCCTTTGCAATAACCGTTTACATGTTTAAGTTTCACTCTGTTTTCTCCTATAAGAATACATGTAGTTGGAACTCTAAGTCAAACACGGTTTGTGCTAGCTCATTGAAACTTGGCACAATAATGTAGTTCCAAGTTTCATGGCTATGGTTTGTGTCTTATTGAAGTATCCCCAAGGAGAGACTGACGAGAATCACTTTCAATGAAAGGGGTTGCGAAGCTTGCAAAAAAATACGAGTTTCCTGAAATCTCAGCAAACATTTTTTTAACCCAATCTTGATGATACTTGCCAGTAATGATGAGTACAATAGTCCCACTTGGCTCACCAAATTTCGTTCTTCTAAGTTAAACCGTTGCTTTGCAGTAACCGTTTTCATGTTTAGGTTTCACTCTGTTTTCTCCTATATGGATACATGTCGTTGGAACTCTAAATCAAACACGGTTTCTGCTAGCTCTTTGAAACTTGGCACAATAATGTAGTTCCAAGTTTCATGGCTATGGTTTGTGTCTTATTGAAGTATCCCCAAGCAGAGACTGACGAGAATCACTTTCATTGAAAGGGGATGCCAAGCTTCCAAAAACCTACGAGTTTCCTGAAATCTCAGCAAACATTTTTTCACCCAATCTTGATGATACTTGCAGGTAATGATCAGTACACCAGTCCCACTTGGCTCACCAAACTTCGTTCTTCTAGGTTAAACCGTTGCTTTGCAGTAACCGTTTTCATGTTTAGGTTTCACTCTGTTTTCTCCTATATTGATACATGTAGTTGGAACTCTAAATCAAACACGGTTTGTGCTAGCTCTTTGAAACTTGGCACAATAATGTAGTTCAAATTCTATGGCTATGGTTTGTGTCCTATGGAAGTAGCCCCAAGCAGAGACTGACGAGAATCACTTTCATTGAAAGGGGTTGCCAAGCTACCAAAAAACTACGAGTTTCCTGAAATCTCAGCAAACATTTTTTCACTCAAACGTGATGGTACTTGCAGGTAATGATCAGTGCTCCAATCCCACTTGGCTCACAAAATATTGTTCTTCTAGGTTAAACAGTTCCTTTGGAGTAACCGATTTCATGTTTAGGTTTCACTCTGTTTTCTCCTATATGGATACATGTAGTTGGAACTCTAAATCAAACACGGTTTGTGCTAGCACTTTGAAACTTGGCACAATAATGTAGTTCCCAGTCCTATCGCTATGGATTTTGTCCTATGGAAGTAGCCCCAAGCAGAGACTGACGAGAATCACTTTCATTGAAAGGGGTTGCCAAGCTTCCAAAAAACTACGAGTTTCCTGAAATCTCAGCAATTATTTTTTCTCCCAATCTTCATGATACTTCCATTTAATGATCAGTACACCAATCTCACTTGGCTCACCAAATTTCGTTCTTCTAGGTCAAACCGTTCCTTTGCAGTAACCGTTTTCATGTTTAGGTTTCACTCTGTTTTCTCCTATAGGGATACATGTAATTGGAACTCTAAATCAAACACGGTTTGTGCTAGCTCTTTGAAACTTGGCACAATAATGTAGTTCCAAGTTCTATGGCTATGTTTTGTGTCCTATGGACGTAGCCCCAGGCAGAGACTGAAGAGTATCACTTTCATTGAAAGGGGTTGCCAAGCTTCCAAAAAACTACGAGTTTCCTGAAATCTCAGCAAACATTTTTTCACCCAATCGTGATGATACTTGCAGGTAATGGTCAGCACACCAGTCCCACTTGGCTCACCAAATTTCGTTCTACTAGGTTAAACCTTTCCTTTGCAGTAACCGTTTTCATGTTTAGTTTTCACTCTGTTTTCTCCTATATGGATACATGTAGTTGTAACTCTAAATCAAACACGGTTTGTGCTAGCTCTTTGAAACTTGGCACAGTAATGTAGTTCCAAGTTCTATGGCTATGGTTTGTGTCCTATGGAAGTAGCCCCAAGCAGAGACTGACGAGAATCACTTTCATTGAAAGTGGTTGCCAAGTTTCCAAAAAACTACGAGTTTCCGGAAATCTCAGCAAACATTTTTTCACCCAATCTTGATGATACTTGCAGGTAATGATGAGTACACCAATCACACTTGGCTCACCAAATTTCGTTCTTCTAGGTTAAACCGTTCCTTTGCAGTAACCGTTTCCATGTTTAGGTTTCACTCTGTTTTCTCCTATATGGATACATGTATTTGGATCTCTAAATCAACCACGGTTTGTGCTAGCTCTTTGAAACTTGGCACAATAATGTAGTTCCAAGTTCTATGGCTATGGTTTGTTGCCTATGGAAGAAGCCCTAAGCAGAGACTGACGAGAATCACTTTCATTGAAAGGCGTTTCCAAGCTTCCAAAAAACTACGAGTTTCCTGAAATCTCAGCAAACATTTTTTCTCCAAATTTTTATGATACTTCCATTTAATGATCAGTAAACCAATCCCACTTGGCTCACCAAATTTCATTCTTCAAGGTTAAACCGTTCCTTTGCAGTAACCGTTTTCATGTTTAGGTTTCACTCTGTTTTCTCCTATATGGATATATGTAGTTGGAACTCTAAATCAAACACGGTTTGTGCTAGCTCTTTGAAACTTGGCACAATAATGTAGTTCCAAGTTCTATGGGTATGGTTTGTGTTCTATGGAAGTAGCCCCAAGCAGAGACTGACGAGCATCACTTTCTTTGAATGGAGTTGCCAAGCTTCCAAAAAACTACGAGTTTCCTGAAATCTCAGCAAACATTTTTTTTTTCCCAATCTTTATGATACTTGCAGGTAATGATCAGTACACCATTCCCACTTGGCTCACCAAATTTCGTTCTTCTAGGTTAAACCATTCCTTTGCAGTAACCGTTTTCATGTTTAGGTTTCACTCTGATTTCTCCTATATGGATACATGTATTTGGAACTCTAAATCAAACACGGTTTGTACTAGCTCTTTGAAACTTGGCACAATAATGTAGTTCCAAGTTCTATGGCTATGGTTTGTGTCCTATGGAAGTAGCCCCAAGCAGAGACTGACGAGAATCACTTTCATTGAAAGAGGTTGCCAAGCTTCCAAAAAACTACGAGTTTCCTGAAATCTCAGCATACATTTTTTTAACCCAATCTTGATGATACTTACCAGTAATGATCAGTACAATAGTCCCACTTGGCTCACCAAATTTCGTTCTTCTAGGTTAAACCGTTGCTTTGCAGTAACCGTTTTCATGTTTAGGTTTCACTCTGTTTTCTCCTATATGGATACATGTCGTTGGAACTCTAAATCAAACACGGTTTCTGCTAGCTCTTTGAAACTTGGCACAATAATGTAGTTCCAAGTTTCATGGCTATGGTTTGTGTCTTATTGAAGTATCCCCAAGCAGAGACTGACGAGAATCACTGTCATTGAACGGGGATGCCAAGCTTCCAAAAAACTACGAGTTTCCTGAAATCTCAGCAAACATTTTTTCACCCAATCGTGATGGGACTTGCAGGTAATGATCAGTGCTCCAATCCCACTTGGCTCACCAAATATTGTTCTTCTAGGTTAAACCGTTCCTTTGGAGTAACCGTTTTCATGTTTAGGTTTCACTCTGTTTTCTCCTATATGGATACATGTAGTTGGAACTCTAAATCAAACACGGTTTGTGCTAGCACTTTGAAACTTGGCACAATAATGTAGTTCCCAGTTCTATCGCTATGGATTGTGTCCTATGGAAGTAGCCCCAAGCAGAGACTGACGAGAATCACTTTCATTGAAAGGGGTTGCCAAGCTTCCAAAAAACTACGAGTTTCCTGAAATCTCAGCAATCATTTTCTCTCCCAATCTTCATGATACTTCCATTTAATGATCAGTACACCAATCTCACTTGGCTCACCAAATTTCATTCTTCTAGGTTAAACCGTTCCTTTGCAGTAACCGTTTTCATGTTTAGGTTTCACTCTGTTTTCTCCTATATGGATACATGTAGTTGGAACTCTAAATCAAACACGGTTTGTGCTAGCTCTTTGAAACTTGGCACAAGAATGTAGTTCCAAGTTCTATCGCTATGGTTTGTGTCCTATGGAAGTAGCCCCAAGCAGAGATGACGAGAATCACTTTCATTGAAAGGGCTTGCCAAGCTTCCAAAAAACTACGAGTTTCCGGAAATCTCAGCAAACATTTTTTCACCCAATTTGATGATACATCCATTTAATGATCAGTACACCAATCCCACTTGGCTCACAAAATTTCGTTCTTCTAGGTTAAACCGTTCCTTTGCTGTAACCGTTTTCATGTTTAGGTTTCACTCTGTTTTCTCCTATAGGGATACATGTAATTGGAACTCTAAATCAAACACGGTTTGTGCTAGCTCTTTGAAACTTGGCACAATAATGTAGTTCCAAGTTCTATGGCTATGTTTTTTGTCCTCTGGACGTAGCCCCAGGCAAAGACTGACGAGAATCACTTTCATTGAAAGGGGTTGCCAAGCTTCCAATAAACTACGAGTTTCCTGAAATCTCAGCAAACATTTTTTCACCCAATCGTGATGATACTTGCAGGTCATGATCAGCACACCAGTCCCACTTGGCTCACCAAATTTCGTTCTACTAGGTTAAACCTTTCCTTTGCAGTAACCGTTTTCATGTTTAGGTTTCACTCTGTTTTCTCCTATATGGATACATGTAGTTGGAACTCTAAATCAAACACGGTTTGTGCTATCTCTTTGAAACTTGGCACAATAATGTAGTTCCAAGTTCTATGGCTATGGTTTGTGTCCTATGGAAGTAGCCCCAAGCAGAGACTGACGAGAATCACTTTCATTGAAAGGGGTTGCCAAGCTTCCAAAAACCTAAGAGTTTCCGGAAATCTCAGCAAACATTTTTTCACCCAATCTTGATGATACTTGCAGGTAATGATCAGTACACCAATCCCACTTGGCTCACCAAATTTCGTTCTTCTAGGTTAAACCGTTGCTTTGCAGTAACCGTTTTCATGTTTAGGTTTCACTCTGTTTTCTCCTATATGGATACATATAGTTGGAACTCTAAATCAAACACGGTTTGTGCTAGCTCTTTGAACCTTGGCACAATAATGTAGTTCCAAGTTCTATGGCTATGGATTGTGTCCTATGGAAGTAGGCCCAAGTAGAGACTGACGAGAATCACTTTCATTGAAAGGGGTTGCCAAGCTACCAAAAAACTACGAGTTTCCTGAAATCTCAGCAAACATTTTTTCACCCAATCTTGATGATACTTGCAGGTAATGGTGAGTACACCAATCGCACTTGGCTCACCAAATTTCGTTCTTCTAGGTTAAACCGTTCCTTTGCAGTAACCGTTTCCATGTTTAGGTTTCACTCTGTTTTCTCCTATATGGATACATGTAGGGGGAACTCTAAATCAAACACCGTTTGTGCTAGCTCTTTGAAACTTGGCACAATAATGTAGTTCCAAGTTCTATGGCTATGGTTTGTGTCCTATGGAAGTAGCCCCAAGCAGAGATGACGAGAATCACTTTCATTGAAAGGGCTTGCCAAGCTTCCAAAAAACTACGAGTTTCCGGAAATCTCAGCAAACATTTTTTCACCCAATTTGATGATACATCCATTTAATGATCAGTACACCAATCCCACTTGGCTCACCAAATTTCGTTCTTCTAGGTTAAACCGTTCCTTTGCTGTAACCGTTTTCATGTTTAGGTTTCACTCTGTTTTCTCCTATAGGGATACATGTAATTGGAACTCTAAATCAAACACGGTTTGTGCTAGCTCTTTGAAACTTGGCACAATAATGTAGTTCCAAGTTCTATGGCTATGTTTTGTGTCCTATGGACGTAGCCCCAGGCAGAGACTGAAGAGAATCACTTTCATTGAAAGGGGTTGCCAAGCTTCCAAAAAACTACGAGTTTTCTGAAATCTCAGCAAACATTTTTTCAACCAATCGTGATGAAACTTGCAGGTAATGATCAGCACACCAATCCCACTTGGCTCACCAAATTTCATTCTACTAGGTTAAACCTTTCCTTTGCAGTAACCGTTTTCATGTTTAGGTTTCACTCTGTTTTCTCCTATATGGATACATGTAGTTGGAACTCTAAATCAAACACGGTTTGTGCTATCTCTTTGAAACTTGGCACAATAATGTAGTTCCAATTTCTATGGCTATGGTTTGTGTTCTATGGAAGTAGCCCCAAGCAGAGACTGACGAGAATCACTTTCATTGAAAGGGGTTGCCAAGCTTCCAAAAAACTACGAGTTTCCGGAAATCTCAGCAAACATTTTTTCACCTAATCTTGATGATACTTGCAGGTAATGATCAGTACACCAATCCCACTTGGCTCACCAAATTTCATTCTTCTAGGTTAAACCGTTGCTTTGCAGTAACCGTTTTCATGTTTAGGTTTCACTCTGTTTTCTCCTATATGGATACATGTAGTTGGAACTCTAAATCAAACACGGTTTGTGCTAGCTCTTTGAAACTTGGCACAATAATGTAGTTCCAAGTTCTATGGCTATGGATTGTGTCCTATGGAAGTAACCCCAAGCAGAGACTGACGAGAATCACTTTAATTGAAAGGGGTTGCCAAGCTACCAAAAAACTACGAGTTTCCTGAAATCTCAGCAAACATTTTTTCACCCAAACTTGATGATACTTGCAGGTAATGATGAGTACACCAATCGCACTTGGCTCACCAAATTTCGTTCTTCTAGGTTAAACCGTTCCTTTGCAGTAACCGTTTCCATGTTTAGGTTTCACTCTGTTTTCTCCTATATGGATACATGTAGTTGGAACTCTAAATCAACCACGGTTTGTGCTAGCTCTTTGAAACTTGGCACAATAATGTAGTTCCAAGTTCTATGGCTATGGTTTGTGTCCTATGGAAGTAGCCCCAAGCAGAGACTGACGAGAATCACTTTCATTGAAAAGGGTTGCCAAGCTACCAAAAAACTAAGAGTTTCCTGAAATCCCACCAAACATTTTTTCACCCAATTGTGATGGTACTTGCAGGTAATGATCAGTGCTCCAATCCCACTTGGCTCACCAAATATTGTTCTTCTAGGTTAAACCGTTCCTTTGCAGTAACCATTTTCATATTTACGTTTCACTCTGTTTTCTCCTATATGGATACATGTCGTTGGAACTCTAAATCAAACACGGTTTGTGCTAGCACTTTGAAACTTGGCACAATAATGTAGTTCCTAGTTCTCTCGGTAGGTTTGTGTCCTATAAAAGTAGCCCCAAGCAGAGATGACGATAATCACTTTCATTGAAAGGGCTTGCCAAGCTTACAAAAAACTACGAGTTTCCGGAAATCTCAGCAAACATTTTTTACCCAATCTTGATGATACTTACAGGTAATGATCAGTACACCAATCCCACTTGGCTCACCAAATTTCGTTCTTCTAGGTTAAACCGTCCCTTTGCAGTAACCGTTTTCATGTTTAGTTTTCACTCTGTTTTCTCCGATATGGATACATGTAGTTGGAACTCTAAATCAAACACGGTTTGTGCTAGCTCTTTGAAACTTGGCACAATAATGTAGTTCCAAGTTCTATGGCTATGGTATTTGTCCTATGGAAGTAGCCCCAAGCAGAGACTGACGAGAATCACTTTCATTGAAAGAGGTTGCCAAGCTTCCAAAAAACTACGAGTTTCTTGAAATCTCAGCAAATATTTTTTCACCCAATCGTGACGATACTTGCAGGTAATGATCAGTACACCAGTCCCACGTGGCTCACCAAATTTCGTTCTTCTAGGTTAAACCGTTGCTTTGCAGTAACCGTTTTCATGTTTAGTTTTCACTCTGTTTTCTCCTATATGGATACATGTAGTTGGAACTCTAAATCAAACACGGTTTGTGCTAGCTCTTTGAAACTTGGCACAATAATGTAGTTCCCAGTTCTATGGCTATGGATTGTGTCCTATGGAAGTAACCCAAGCAGAGACTGACGAGAATAACTTTCATTGAAAGGGGTTGCCAAGCTACCAAAAAACTACGGGTTTCCTGAAATCTCAGCAAACATTTTTTCACCCAATCTTGATGATACTTGCAGGTAATAATGAGTACACCAATCGCACTTGGCTCACCAAATTCCGTTCTTCTAGGTTAAACCGTTCCTTTGCAGTAACCGTTTCCATGTTTAGGTTTCACTCTGTTTTCTCCTATATGGATACATGTATTTGAAACTCTAAATCAAACACGGTTTGTGCTAGCTCTTTGAAACTTGGCACAATAATGTAGTTCCAAGTTCTATGGCTATGGTTTGTGTCCTATGGAAGTAGCCCCAAGCAGAGACTAACGAGAATCACTTTCATTGAAAGGGGTTGCCAAGCTACCAAAAAACTACGAGTTTCCTGAAATCTCAGCAAACATTTTTTCACCCAAACGTGATGGTACTTGCAGGTAATGATCAGTGCTCCAATCCCACTTGGCTCACCAAATTTCGTTCTTCTAGGTTAAACCGTTCCTTTGCAGTAACCGTTTTCATGTTTAGGTTTCACTCTGTTTTCTCCTATATGGATACATGTAGTAGGAACTCTAAATCAAACACGGTTTGTGCTAGCATTTTGAAACTTGGCACAATAATGTAGTTCCAAGTTCTCTCGGTATGGTTTGTGTCCTATGGAAGTAGGCCCAAGCAGAGACTGACGAGAATCACTTTCATTGAAAGGGGTTGCGAAGCTTCCAAAAAACTACGAGTTTCCTGAAATCTCAGCAATCATTTTTTCTCCAATCTTCAAGATACTTCCACTTAATAATCAGTACACCAATCTCACTTGGCTCACCAAATTTCGTTCTTCTAGGTTAAACCGTTCCTTTGCAGAAACCGTTTTCATGTTTAGGTTTCACTCTGTTTTCTCCTATATGGATACATGTAGTTGGAACTCTAAATCAAACTCGGTTTGTGCTAGCTCTTTGAAACTTGGCACAATAATGTAGCTCCAAGTTCTATGGCTATGGTTTGTGTCCTATGGAAGTAGCCCCAAGCAGAGACTGACGAGAATCACTTTCATTGAAAGGGGTTGCCAAGCTTCCAAAAAACTACGAGTTTCCGGAAATCTCAGCAAACATTTTTTCACCCAATCTTGATGATACTTGCAGGTAATGATCAGTACACCAATCCCACTTGGCTCACCAAATTTCGTTCTTCTAGGTTAAACCGTTCCTTTGCAGTAACCGTTTTCATGTTTAGGTTTCACTCTGTTTTCTCCTATATGGATACATGTAGTTGGAACTCTAAATCAAACACGGTTTGTGCTAGCACTTTGAAACTTGGCACAATAATGTAGTTCCAAGTTCTCTCGGTATGGTTTGTGTTCTATGGAAGTAGGCCCAATCAGAGACTGACGAGAATCACTTTCATTGAAAGGGGTTGCCAAGTTTCCAAAAAACTACGAGTTTCCTGAAATCTCAGCAATCATTTTTTCTCCCAATCTTCATGATACTTCCATTTAATGATCAGTACACCAATCTCACTTGGCTCACCAAATTTCGTTCTTCTAGGTTAAACCGTTCCTTTGCAGTAACCGTTTTCATGTTTCGGTTTCACTCTGTTTTCTCCTATATGGATACATGTAGTTGGAACTCTAAATCAAACACTGTTTGTGCTAGCTCTTTGAAACTTGGCACAATAATGTAGTTCCATGTTCTATCGCTATGGTTTGTTTCCTATGGAAGTAGCCCCAAGCAGAGATGACGATAATCACTTTCATTGAAAGGGCTCGCCAAGCTTCCAAAAAACTACGAGTTTCCGGAAATCTCAGCAAACATTTTTTACCCAATCTTGATGATACTTGCAGGTAATGATCAGTACACCAATCCCACTTGGCTCACCATATTTCGTTCTTCTAGGTTAAACCGTCCCTTTGCAGTAACCGTTTTCGTGTTTAGGTGTCACTCTGTTTTCTCCTATATGGATACATGCAGTTGGAACTCTAAATCAAACACGGTTTGTGCTAGCTCTTTGAAACTTGGCACAATAATGTAGTTCCAAGTTCTATGCCTATGGATTGTGTCCTATGGAAGTAACCCAAGCAGAGACTGACGAGAATCACTTTCATTGAAAGGGATTGCCAAGCTACCAAAAAACTACGAGTTTCCTGAAATCTCAGCAAAAATTTTTCACCCAATCTTGATGATACTTGCAGGTAATGATCAGTACACCAATCCCACTTGGCTCACCAAATTTCGTTCTCCTAGGTTAAACCGTTGCGTTGCAGTAACCGTTTTCATGTTTAGCTTTCACTCTGTTTTCTCCTATATGGATACATGTAGTTGGAACTCTAAATCAAACACGGTTTGTGCTAGCTCTTTGAAACGTGGCACGATAATGTAGTTCCAAGTTCTATGGCTATGTTTTGTGTCCTATGGAAGTAGCCCCAAGCAGAGACTGACGAGAATCACTTTCATTGAAAGGGGTTGCCAAGTTTCCCCAAAACTACGAATTCCCGAATCTCAGCAAACATTTTTTCACCCAATCTTAATGATACTTGCAGGTAATGATCAGTGCGCCAGTCCCACTTGGCTCACGAAATTTCGTTATTCTAGGTTAAAGCGTTCCTTTGCAGTAAACGTTTTCATGTTTAGGTTTCACTCTGTTTTCTCCTATATGGATACATGTAGTTGGAATTCTAAATCAAACACGGTTTGTGCTAGCACTTTGAATCTTGGCACAAAAATTTAGTTCCCAGTTCTATCGCTATGGTTTGTGTCCTATGGAAGTAGCCCCAAGCAGAGACTGACGAGAATCACATTCATTGAAAGGGGTTGCCAAGCTTCCAAAAAAATACGAGTTTCCTGAAATCTCAGCAATCATTTTTTCTCCCAATCTTTATGATACATCCATTTAATGATCAGTACACCAATCTCACTTGGCTCACCAAATTTCGTTCTTCTAGGTTAAACCGTTCCTTTGCAGTAACCGTTTTCATGTTGAGGTTTCACTCTGTTTTCTCCTATATGGATACATGTAGTTGGAACTCTAAATAAAACACGGTTTGTGCTAGCTCTTTGAAACTTGGCACAATAATGTAGTTCCAAGTTCTATCGCTATGGTTTGTGTCCTATGGAAGTAGCCCCAAGCAGAGATGACGAGAATCACTTTCATTGAAAGGGCTTGCCAAGCTACCAAAAAACTACGAGTTTCCTGAAATCTCAGCAAACATTTTTCACACCCAATCGTGATGGTACTTGCAGGTAATGATCAGTGCTCCAATCCCACTTGGCTCACCAAATATTGTTCTTCTAGGTTAAACCGTTCCTTTGCAGTAACCGTTTTCATGTTTAGGTTTCACTCTGTTTTCTCCTATATGGATACATGTAGATGGAACTCTAAATCAAACACGGTTTGTGCTAGCACTTTGAAACTTGGCACAATAATGTAGTTCCAAGTTCTATGGCTATGGTTTGTGTCCTATGGAAGTAGCCCCAAGCAGAGATGACGAGAATCACTTTCATTGAAAGGGGTTGCCAAGCTTCCAAAAAACTACGAGTTTCCTGAAATCTCAGCAATCATTTTTTCTCCCAATCTCATGATACTTCCATTTAATGATGAGTACACCAATCTCACTTGGCTCACCAAATTTCGTTCTTCTAGGTTAAACCGTTCCTTTGCAGTAACCGTTTTCATGTTTAGGTTTCACTCTGTTTTCTCCTATATGGATACATGTAGTTGGAACTCTAAATCAAACACGGTTTGTGCTAGCTCTTTGAAACTTGGCACAATAATGTAGTACCAAGTTCTATGGCTATGGTTTGTGTCCTATGGAAGTAGCCCCAAGCAGTGACTGACGAGAATCACTTTCATTGAAAGGGGTTGCCAAGCTACCAAAAAACTACGAGTTTCCTGAAATCTCAGCAAACATTTTTTCACCCAATCGTGATGGTACTTGCAGGTAATGATCAGTGCTCCAATCCCACTTGGCTCACCAAATATTGTTCTTCTAGGTTAAACCGTTGCTTTGCAGTAACCGTTTTCATGTTTAGGTTTCACTCTGTTTTCTCCTATATGGATACATGTAGTTGGAACTCTAAATCAAACACGGTTTGTAATAGCACTTTGAAACTTGGCACAATAATTTAGTTCCAAGTTCTATCGCTATGGTTTGTGTCCTATGGAAGTAAAACCAAGGAGAGACTGACGAGAATCACTTTCATTCAAAGGGGTTGCCAAGCTTCCAAAAAACTACGAGTTTCCTGAAATCTCAGCAATCATTTTTTCTCCCAATCTTTATGATACATCCATTTAATGATCAGTACACCAATCTCACTTGGCTCACCAAATTTCGTTCTTCTAGGTTAAACCGTTCCTTTGCAGTAACTGTTTTCATGTTTACGTTTCACTCTGTTTTTTCCTATATGAATACATGTAGTTGGAACTCTAAATAAAACAGGGTTTGTGCTAGCTCTTTGAAACTTGGCACAATAATGTAGTTCCAAGTTCTATCGCTATGGTTTGTGTCCTATGGAAGTAGCCTCAAGCAGAGATGACAAGAATCACTTTCATTGAAAGGGGTTGCCAAGCTTCCAAAAAACTACGAGTTTCCTGAAATCTCAGCAATCATTTTTTCTACCAATCTTCATGATACTTCCATTTAATGATGAGTACACCAATGTCACTTGGCTCACCAAATTCCGTTCTTCTACGTTAAACCGTTCCTTTGCAGTAACCGTTTTCATGTTTAGGTTTCACTCTGTTTTCTCCTATATGGAAACTTGTAGTTGGAACTCTAAATCAAACACGGTTTGTGCTAGCACTTTGAAACTTGGCACAATAATTTAGTTCCAAGTTCTATCTCTATGGTTTGTGTCCTTTGAAAGTAGCCCCAAGCAGAGACTGACGAGAATCACTTTCATTGAAAGGGGTTGCCAAGCTTCCAAAAAACTACGAGTTTCCTGAAATCTCAGCAAACATTTTTTCACCCAATCTTGATGATACTTGCAGGTAATGATCAGTACACCAATCCCACTTGGCTCACCAAATTTCGTTCTTCTAGGTTAAACCGTTGCTTTGCAGTAACCGTTTTCATGTTTAGGTTTCACTCTGTTTTTTCCTATATGGATACATGTAGTTGGAACTCTAAATAAAACACGGTTTGTGCTAGCTCTTTGAAACTTGGCACAATAATGTAGTTCCAAGTTCTATCGCTATGGTTTGTGTCCTATGGAAGTACCCCCAAGCAGAGATGACGAGAATCACTTTCATTGAAAGGGGATGCCAAGCTTCCAAAAAACTACGAGTTTCCTGAAATCTCAGCAAACATTTTTTCACCCAATCTTGATGATACTTGCAGGTAATGATCAGTACACCAATCCCACTTGGCTCACCAAATTTCGTTCTTCTAGGTTAAACCGTTGCTTTACAGTAACCGTTTTCATGTTTAGGTTTCACTCTGTTTTCTCCTATATGGATACATGTAGTTGTAACTCTAAATCAAACACGGTTTGTGCTAACTCTTTGAAACTTGGCACAATAATAGAGTTCCAAGTTGTATGTCTATGGATTGTGTCCTATGGAAGTAGGCCCAAGCAGAGACTGATGAGATTCTCTTTCATTGAAAGGGGTTGCCAAGCTTCCAAAAAACTACGAGTTTCCTGAAATCTCAGCAAACATTTTTTCACCCAATCTTGATGATACTTGCAGGTAATGATCAGTACACCAGTCCCACGTGGCTGACAAAATTTCGTTCTTCTAGGTTAAACTGTTCCTTTGCAATAACAGTTTTCATGTTTAGGTTTCACTCTGTTTTCTCCCATATGGATACATGTAGTTGGAACTCTAAATCAAACACGGATTGTGCTAGCTCTTTGAAACTTGGCACAATAATGTAGTTCCAAGTTCTATCGCCATGGATTGTGTCCTATGGAAGTAGCCCCAAGCAGAGACTGACGAGAATCACTTTCATTGAAAGGGGTTGCCAAGCTTCCAAAAAACGACGAGTTTCCTGAAATCTCAGCAATCATTTTTTCTCCCAATCTTTATGATACTTCCATTTAATGATCAGTACACCAATCTCACTTGGCTCACCAAATTTCGTTCTTCTAGGTTAAACCGTTCCTTTGCAGTAACCGTTTTCATGTTTAGGTTTCACTCTGTTTTCTCCTATATGGATACATGTAGTTGTAACTCTAAATCAAACACGGTTTGTGCTAACTCTTTGAAACTTGGCACAATAATAGAGTTCCAAGTTCTATGTCTATGGATTGTGTCCTATGGAAGTAGGCCCAAGCAGAGACTGATGAGATTCTCTTTCATTGAAAGGGGTTGCCAAGCTACCAAAAAAACTACGAGTTTCCTGAAATCTCAGCAAACATTCTTTCACCCAATCTTGATGATACTTTCAGGAAAATGATGAGTACACCAATCGCACTTGGCTCACCAAATTTCGTTCTTCTAGGTTAAACCGTTCCTTTGCAGTAACCGTTTCCATGTTTAGGTTTCACTCTGTTTTCTCCTATATGGATACATGTATTTGGAACTCTAAATCAAACTCGGTTTATGCTAGCTCTTTGAAACTTGGCACAATAATGTAGTTCCAAGTTCTATGGCTATGGTTTGTGTTCAATGGAAGTAGCCCCATCAGAGACTGACGCGAATCACTTTCATTGAAAGGGGATGGCAAGCTTCCAAAAAACTACGAGTTTCCTGAAATCTCAGCAAACATTTTTTCTCCCAATCTTGTTGATACTTGCAGGTAATGATCAGTACACCAGTCGCATTTGGCTCACCAAATTTCGTTCTTCTAGGTTAAACCGTTGCGTTGCAGTAACCGTTTTCATGTATACCTTTCACTCTGTTTTCTCCTATATGGATACATGTAGTTGGAACTCTAAATCAAACACGGTTTGTGCTAGCTCTTTGAAACTTGGCACGATAATGTAGTTCCAAGTTCTATGGCTATGTTTTGTGTCCTATGGAAGTAGCCCCAAGCAGAGACTGACGAGAATCACTTTCATTGAAAGGGGTTGCCAAGCTTCCAAAAAACTACGTATTTCCGGAAATCTCAGCAAACATTATTTCACCCAATCTTGATGATACTTGCAGGTAATGATCAGTACGCCAATCCCACTTGGCTCACGAAATTTCGTTCTTCTAGGTTAAAGCGTTCCTTTGCAGTAACCGTTTTCATGTTTAGGTTTCACTCTGTTTTCTCCTATATGGATACATGTAGTTGGAACTCTAAATCAAACACGGTTTGTGCTAGCTATTTGAAACTTGGCACAATAATGTAGTTCCAAGTTCTATGGCTACGGTTTGTGTCCTATGGAAGTAGCCCCAAGCAGAGACTGACTAGAATCATTTTCATTGAAAGGGGTTGCCAAGCTTCCAAAAAACTACGAGTTTCCTGAAATCTCAGCAAACATTTATTCACCCAATCGTGATGGTACTTGCAGGTAATGATCAGTGCTCCAATCCCATTGGCTCAACAAATATTGTTCTTCTAGGTTAAACCGTTCCTTTGCAGTAACCGTTTTCATGTTTAGGTTTCACTCTGTTTTCTCCTATATGGATACATGTAGTTGGAACTCTAAATCAAACACGGTTTGTGCTAGCTCTTTGAAACTTGGCACAATAATATAGTTCCAAGTTCTATGGCTATGGATTGTGTCCTATGGAAGTAACACCAAGCAGAGACTGACGAGAATCACTTTCATTGAAAGGGGTTGCCAAGCTACCAAAACACTACGGGTTTCCTGAAATCTCAGCAAACATTTTTTCACCCAATATTGATGATACTTGCAGGTAATGATGAGTACACCAATCGCACTTGGCTCACCAAATTTCGTTCTTCTAGGTTAAACCGTTCCTTTGCAGTAACCATTTCCATGTTTAGGTTTCACTCTGTTTTCTCCTATATGGATACATGTATTTGGAACTCTAAATTAAACACGGTTTGTGCTAGCTCTTTGAAACTTGGCACAATAATGTAGTTCCAATTTATGGCATGGTTTGTGTCCCATGGAAGTAGCCACAAACAGAGACTGACGAGAATCACTTTCATTGAAAGGGGTTGCCAAGCTACCAAAAAACTACGAGTTTCCTGAAATCTCAGCAAACATTTTTTCACCCAATCGTGATGGTACTTGCAGGTAATGATCAGTGCTCCAATCCCACTTGGCTCACCAAATATTGTTCTTCTAGGTGAAACCGTTCCTTTGCAGTAACCGTTTTCATGTTTAGGTTTCACTCTGTTTTCTCCTATATGGATACATGTAGTTGGAACTCTAAATCAAACACGGTTTGTGCTAGCTCTTTGAAACTTGGCACAATAATGTAGTTCCAAGTTCTATGCCTATGGATTGTGTCCTATGGAAGTAACCCCAAGCAGAGACTGACGAGAATCACTTTCATTGAAAGGGGTTGCCAAGCTACCAAAAAACTACGGGTTTCCTGCAATCTCAGCAATCATTTTTTCACCCAATCTTGATGATACTTGCAGGTAATGATGAGTACACCAATCGCACTTGGCTCACCAAATTTCGTTCTTCTAGGTTAAACCGTTCCTTTGCTGTAACCGTTTTCATGTTTAGGTTTCACTCTGTTTTCTCCTATATGGATACATGTAGTTGGAATTCTAAATCAAACACGGTTTGTGCTAGCTGTTTGAAACGTGGCACAATGATGTAGTTCCAAGTTCTATGGCTATGGTTTGTGTCCTATGGAAGTAGCCCCAAGTAGAGACTGACGAGAATCACTTTCATTGAAAGGGGTTGCCAAGCTTTCAAAAAACTATGAGTTTCCTGAAATCTCAGCAAATATTTTTTCTCCCAATCTTGATGATACATCCATTTAATGATCAGTACACCAATCCCACTTGGCTCACCAAATTACGTTCTTCTAGGTTAAACCGTTCCTTTGCAGTAACCGTTTTCATGTTTAGGTTTCACTCTGTTTTCTCCTATAATGATACATGTAGTTGCAACTCTAAATCAAACACGGTTTGTGCTAGCTCTTTGAAACTTGGCACTATAATGTAGTTCCAAGTTCTATGGTTATGGTTTGTGTCCTATGGAAGTAGCCCCAAGCAGAGACTGACGAGAATGACTTTCATTGAAAGGGGTTGCCAAGCTTCGAAAACACTACGAGTTTCCTGAAATCTCAGCAATCATTTTTTCTCCTAATCTTTATGATACTTCCATTTAATGATCAGTACACCAATCCCACGTGGCTCACCAATTACGTTCTTCTAGGTTAAACCGTTCCTTTGCAGTAACTGTTTTCATGTTTAGGTTTCACTCTGTTTTCTCCTATATGGATACATGTATTTGGAACTCTAAATCAAACACGGTTTTTGCTAGCTCTTTGAAACTTGGCACAGTAATGTAGTTCCAAGTTATATGGCTATGGTTTGTGTCCTATGGAAGTAGCCCCAAGCAGAGACTGACGAGAATCACTTTCATTGAAAGGGGTTGCCAAGCTTCCAAAAAAATATGAATTTCCTGAAATCTCAGCAAACATTTTTTCACCCAATTTGATGATACATCCATTTAATGATCATTACACCAATCCCACTTGGCTCACCTAATTTCGTTCTTCTACATTAAACCGTTCCTTTGCAGTAACCGTTTTCAGTTTAGGTTTCACTCTGTTTTCACATATATGAATACATGTAGTTGGAACTCTGAATCAAACACGGTTTCTGCTAGCTATTTGAAACTTGGCACAATAATGTAGTTCCAAGTTTCATGGCAATGGTTTGTGTCTAATGAAGTAGCCCCAAGCAGATACTGACGAGAATCACTTTCATTGAAAGGGGTTGCCAAGCTTCCAAAAAACTACGAGTTTCCTGAAATCTTAGCAAACATTTTTTCACCCACACTTGATGATACTTGCAGGAGATGATCAGTACACCAGTCCCACTTGGCTCAACAAATTTCGTTCTCCTAGGTTAAACCGTTGCTTTGCAGTAACCGTTTTCATGTTTAGGTTTCACTCTGTTTTCTCCTATATGGATACATGTAGTTGGAACTCTAAATCAAACACGGTTTTTGCTAGCTCTTTGAAACTTGGCACAGTAATGTAGTTCCAAGTTCTATGGCTATGGTTTGTGTCCTATGGAAGTGGCCCAAGCAGATACTGACGAGAATCACTTTCATTGAAAGGGGTTGCCAAGCTACCAAAAAACTACGAGTTTCCTGAAATCTCAGCAAACATTTTTCACCCAATCGTGATGGTACTTGCAGGTAAACATGAGTGCTCCAAACCCACTTGGCTCACCAAATATCGTTCTTCTAGGTTAAACAGTTCCTTTGCAGTAACCGTTTTCATGTTTAGGTTTCACTCTGTTTTCTCCTATATGGATACATGTAGTTGGAACTCTAAATCAAACACGGTTTGTGCTAGCTCTTTGAAACATGGCAAAATAATGTAGTTCCAAGTTCTATGGCTATGGTTTGTGTCCTATGGAAGTAGCCCCAATCAGAGACTGATGAGAATCACTTTCTTTGAAAGGGGTTGCCAAGCTTCCAAAAAACTACGAGTTTCCTGAAATCTCAGCAAACATTTTTTTCACCCAATCTTGATGATACTTTCAGGTAATAATCAGTACACCAGTCCCACTGGGCTCACCAAATTTCGTTCTTCTGGTTAATCCGTTCCTTTGCAGTAACTGTTTTCATGTTTAGATTTCACTCTGTTTTCTCCTATATGGATACATGTAGTTGGAACTCGAAATCAAATACAGTTTGTGCTAGCTCTTTGAAACTTGGCACAATAATGTAGTTCTAAGACTATGGCTATGGTTGTGTCCTATGGAAGTAGCCCCAAGCAGAGACTGACGAGAATCACTTTCATTGAAAGAGGTTGCCAAGCTTCCAAAAAACTACGAGTTTCCTGAAATCTCAGCAAACATTTTTTCACCCAATCATGATGGTACTTGCAGGTAATGATCAGTACACCAATCCCACTTGGCTCACCAAATATCGTTCTTCTAGGTTAAACCGTTCCTTTGCAGTAATCGTTTTCATATTTAGGTTTCACTCTGTTTTCTCCTATATGGACACATGTAGTTGGAACTCTAAATCAAACACGGTTTGTGCTAGCACTTTGAAACTTGGCACAATAATGTAGTTCCAAGTTCTATTGTTATGCTTTGTGTCCTATGGAATTAGCCCCAAGCAGAGACTGAGGAAAATCACTTTCATTGAAAGGGGTTTCCAAGCTTCCAAAAAACTACGAGTTTCCTGAAATCTCAGAAATCATTTTTTCTCCCAATCTTTATGATACTTCCATTTAATGATCAGTACACCAATCCCACTTGGCTCACCAAATTTCGTTCTTCTAGGTTAAACCGTTCCTTTGCAGTAACCGTTTTCATGTTTAGGTTTCACTCTGTTTTCTCCTATATGGATACATGTTGTTGGTACTCTAAATCAAAAACGGTTTCGGCTAGCTCTTTGAAACTTGGCACAATAATGTAGTTCCAAGTTCTTTGGCTATGGATTATGTCCTATGGAAGTAGCCCCAAGCAGAGACTAGCGAGAATCACTTTCATTGAAAGGGGTTGCCAGCTTCCAAAAAACTACGAGTTTTCTGAAATATCCACAAACATTTTTTCACCCAATCTTGATAATACTTGCAGGTAATGATCAGTACACCAGTCCCACTTGGCTCACCAAATTCTGTTCTTCTAGGTTTAACCGTTCCTTTGCAGTAACTATTTTCATGTTTAGGTTTCACTCTGTTTTCTCCTATATGGATACATGTAGTTGGAACTCTAAGTGAAAAACGGTTTGTGCTAGCTCTTTGAAACTTGGCACAATAATGTAGTTCCAAGATGTATGGCTATGGTTTGTGTCCTATGGAAGTAGCCCCAAGCAGAGACTGACAAGAATAACTTTCATTGAAAGGGGTTTCCAAGCTTCCAAAAAAGTACGAGTTTCCTGAAATCTCAGCAAACATTTTTTCACCCAATCTTGATGATACTTGCAGGTAATGATCAGTACACCAATCCAACTTGGCTCAGCAAATTTCGTTCTTCTAGGTTAAACCGTTGCTTTGCAGTAACGGTTTTCATGTTTAGGTTTCACTCTGTTTTGTCCTATATGGATACATGTAGTTGGAATTCTAAATCAAACACGGTTTGTGCTAGCTCTTTTAAACTTGGCACAATAATGTAGTTCCAAGTTCTATCGCTATGGTTTGTGTCCTATGGAAGTAGCCCCAAGCAGAGACTCAAGAGAATCACTTTCATTGTAAGGGGTTGCCAAGCTTCCAAAAAGCTACGAGTTTCCGGAAATCTCAGCAATGATTTTTTCACCCAATCTTTATGATACTTGCAGGTAATGATGAGTACACCAGTCCCACTTGTCTCACCATATTTCGTTCTTCTAGGTTAAACCGTTCCTTTGCAGTAATCGTTTTCATGTTTAGTTTCACTCTGTTTTCTCCTATATGGATACATGCATTTGGAACTCTAAATCAAACACGGTTTGTGCTAGCACTTTGAAACTTGGCACAATAATGTAGTTCCAAGTTCTATGGCTATGGTTTGTGTCCTATGGAAGTAGCCCCAAGCAGAGACTGACGAGAATCACTTTCATTGAAAGGGAATGCCAAGCTTCCAAAAAACTACGAGTTTCCTGAAATCTCGGCAATCATTTTTTCACCCAATCTTGATGATACTTCCATTTAATGATCAGTACACCAATCCCACTTGGCTCACCAAATTTCGTTCTTCTAGGATAAACCATTCCTTTGCAGTAAAAGTTTTCATGTTTAGGTTTCACTCTGTTTTCTCCTATATGGATACATGTATTTGGAACTCGAAATCAAACACGGTTTGTGCTATCCCTTTGAAACTTGGCACAATAATGTAGTTCCAAGTTCTATGGCTATGGTTTGTGTCCTATGCAAGTAGCCCGAAGCAGAGACTGACGAGAATCACTTTCATTGAAAGGGGTTGCCAAGCTTCCAAAAAATACGAGTTTCCTGAAATCTCAGCAAACATTTTTTCACTCAATCTTGATGATACTTGCAGGTAATGATCAGTACACCAGTCCCACGTGGCTCACCAAATTTCGTTCTTCTAGGTTAAACCGTTCCTTTGCAGTAACCGTTTTCATGTTTAGGTTCCACTCTGTTTTCTCCTATATGGATACATGTATTTAGAACTCTAAATCAAACACGGTTAGTGCTAGCTCTTTGAAAATTGGGAAAATAATGTAGTTCCAAGTTCTATCACTATGATTTGTGTCTTATGGAAGTAGCCCCAAGCAGAGGCTGACGAGAATCACTTTCATTGAAAGGGGTTGCCAAGCTTCCAAAAAACTACGAGTTTCCTGAAATCTCAGCAAACATTTTTTCTCCCAATCTTTATGATACTTCCATTTAATGATCAGTACACCAATCCCACTGGGCTCACCAAATTTCGTTCTTCTAGGTTAAACCGTTCCTTTGCAGTAACCGTTTTCATGTTTAGGTTTCACTCTGTTTTCTCCTATATGGATACATGTAATTGGAACTCTAAATCAAACACGGTTTGTGCTAGCTCTTTGAAACTTCGCAAAATAATGTAGTTCCAAGTTCGATGGCTATGGTTTGGGTCCTATGGAAGTAGCCCCAAGCAGAGACTGATGAGAATCACTTTCATTGAAAGGGGCTCTAAGCTTTCAAAAAAGTACGAGTTTCCTGAAATCATCAAACATTTTTTCACCCCATCTTGATGATACGTGCAGGTAATGATCAGTACACCAGTCCCACTTGGCTCACCAAATTTCGTTCTTCTAGGTTAAACCATTCCTTTGCAGTAACCGTTTTCATGTTTAGGTTTCACTCTGTTTTCTCCTATATGGATACATGTAGTTGGAACTCTAAATCAAACACGGTTTGTGCTAGCTCTTTGAAACTTGGCACAATAATGTAGTTCCAAGTTCTATGGCTATGGTTTGTGTCCTATGGAAGTAGCCCAAAGCAGAGACTGACGAGAATCACTTTCATTGAAAGGGTTGGAAGCTTCCAAAAAACTACGAGTTTCCGGAAATCTCCGCAAACATTTTTTCACCCGATCTTGATGATACTTGCAAGTAATGATCAGTACACCAGTCCCACTTGGCTCACCAAATTTCGTTCTTCTAGGTTAAACCGTTCCTTTGCAGTAACCGTTTTCATGTTTTGGTTTCACTCTGTTTTCTCCTATATGGATACATGTAGTTGGAACTCTAAATCAAACACGGTTTGTGCTAGCTCTTTGAAACTTGGCACAATAATGTAGTTCCAAGTTCTATGGCTATGGTTTGTGTCCTATGGAAGTAGCCTAAAGCAGAGACACCCGAGAATCACTTTCATTGAAAGGGGTTGCCAAGCTTCCAAAAAACTACGAGTTTCCTGAAGTCTCAGCAAACATTTTTTCACCCAATCGTGATGCTACTTGCAGGTAATATTAGTACACCAATCCCACTTGGCTCACCAAATATCGTTCTTCTGGGTTAAACCGTTCCTTTGCAGTAACCGTTTTCATGTTTAGGTTTCACTCTGTTTTCTCCTATATGGATACATGTAGTTGGAACTCTAAATCAAACACGGTTTGTGCTAGCTCTTTGAAACTTGGCACAATAATGTAGTTCCAAGTTCTATCGTTATGGTTTGTGTCCTACGCAAGTAGCCCCATGCAGAGACTGAAGAGAATTACTTTTATTGAAAGGGCTTGCCAAGCTTCCAAAAAACTATGAGTTTCCTGAAATCTCAGCAATCATTTTTTCTCCCAATCTTTTTGATACTTCCATTTAATGATTAGTACAGCAATCCGACTTGGCTCACCAAATTTCGTTCTTCTAGGTTAAACCGTTCCTTTGCAGTAACCATTTTCATGTTTAGGTTTCACTCTGTTTTCTCCTATATGGATACATGTATTTGGAACTCTATATCAAACACGGTTTGTGCTAGCTCTTTGAAACTTGGCACAATGATGTATTTCCAAGTTCTATGGCTATGGTTTATGTCCTATGGAAGTAGGCCCAAGAAGAGACTGACGAGAATCACTTTCATTGAAAGGGGTTGCCAAGCTTCCAAAAAACTACGAGTTTCCTGAAATCTCAGCAAACATTTTTCCACCCAATCGTGATGGTACTTGCAGGTAATATTAGTACACCAATCCCACTTGGATCACCAAATATCGTTCTTCTAGGTTAAACCATTCCTTTGCAGTAACCGTTTTCATGTTTAGGTTTCACTCTGTTTTCTCCTATATGGATACATGTATTTGGAACTCTAAATCAAACACGGTTTGTGCTAGCACTTTGAAACTTGGCACAATAATGTAGTTCCAAGTTCTATGGCTATGGTATGTGTCCTATGGAAGTAGCCCCAAGGAGAGACTGACGAGAATCACTTTCATTGAAAGGGGTTTCCAAGCTTCCAAAAAACTACGAGTTTCCTGAAATCTCAGCAATAATTTTTTCTCCCAATCTTGAATGTACTTGCAGGTAATGATCAGTACACCAGTCGAACTTGGCTCACCAAATTTCGTTATTCTAGGTTAAACTGTTGATTTGCAGTAACCGTTTTCATGTTTAGGTTTCACTCTGTTTTCTCCTATATGGATACATGTAGTTGGAACACTAAATCAAACACGGTTATTGCTAGCTCTTTGAAACTTGGCACAATAATGTAGTTCCAAGTTCTATGGCTATGGTTTGTGTCCTATGGAAGTAGCCCCAAGCAGAGACTGACGAGAATCACTTTCATTGAAAGGGAATGCCAAGCTTCCAAAAAACTACGAGTTTCCTGAAATCTCGGCAATCATTTTTTCACCCAATGTTGATGATACTTCCATTTAATGATCAGTACACAAATCCCACTTGGCTCACCAAATTTCGTTCTTCTAGGTTAAACCGTTGCTTTGCAGTAACCGTTTTCGTGTTTAGGTTTCACTCTGTTTTCTTCTATATGGATACATGTAGTTGGAACTCTAAATCAAACACGGTTTGTGCTAACTAATTGAAACTTGGCACAATAATGTAGTTCCAAGTTCTATGGCTATGGTTTGTGTCCTATGGAAGTTGCCCCAAGCAGAGACTGACGAGAATCACTTTCATTGAAAGGGGTTGCCAAGCTTCCAAAAAAGTACGAGTTTCCTGAAATCTCAGCAAACATTTTTTCACCCAATCTTGATGATACTTGCAGGTAATGATCAGTACACCAGTCCCACTTGGCTCACCAAATTTCGTTCTTCTAGGATAAACCATTCCTTTGCAGTAAAAGTTTTCATGTTTAGGTTTCACTCTGTTTTCTCCTATATGGATACATGTATTTGGAACTCGAAATCAAACACGGTTTGTGCTATCCCTTTGAAACTTGGCACAATAATGTAGTTCCAAGTTCTATGGCTATGGTTTGTGTCCTATGCAAGTAGCCCGAAGCAGAGACTGACGAGAATCACTTTCATTGAAAGGGGTTGCCAAGCTTCCAAAAAAATACGAGTTTCCTGAAATCTCAGCAAACATTTTTTCACTCAATCTTGATGATACTTGCAGGTAATGATCAGTACACCAGTCCCACGTGGCTCACCAAATTTCGTTCTTCTAGGTTAAACCGTTCCTTTGCAGTAACCGTTTTCATGTTTAGGTTCCACTCTGTTTTCTCCTATATGGATACATGTATTTAGAACTCTAAATCAAACACGGTTAGTGCTAGCTCTTTGAAAATTGGGAAAATAATGTAGTTCCAAGTTCTATCACTATGATTTGTGTCTTATGGAAGTAGCCCCAAGCAGAGGCTGACGAGAATCACTTTCATTGAAAGGGGTTGCCAAGCTTCCAAAAAACTACGAGTTTCCTGAAATCTCAGCAAACATTTTTTCTCCCAATCTTTATGATACTTCCATTTAATGATCAGTACACCAATCCCACTGGGCTCACCAAATTTCGTTCTTCTAGGTTAAACCGTTCCTTTGCAGTAACCGTTTTCATGTTTAGGTTTCACTCTGTTTTCTCCTATATGGATACATGTAATTGGAACTCTAAATCAAACACGGTTTGTGCTAGCTCTTTGAAACTTCGCAAAATAATGTAGTTCCAAGTTCGATGGCTATGGTTTGGGTCCTATGGAAGTAGCCCCAAGCAGAGACTGATGAGAATCACTTTCATTGAAAGGGGCTCTAAGCTTTCAAAAAAGTACGAGTTTCCTGAAATCATCAAACATTTTTTCACCCCATCTTGATGATACGTGCAGGTAATGATCAGTACACCAGTCCCACTTGGCTCACCAAATTTCGTTCTTCTAGGTTAAACCATTCCTTTGCAGTAACCGTTTTCATGTTTAGGTTTCACTCTGTTTTCTCCTATATGGATACATGTAGTTGGAACTCTAAATCAAACACGGTTTGTGCTAGCTCTTTGAAACTTGGCACAATAATGTAGTTCCAAGTTCTATGGCTATGGTTTGTGTCCTATGGAAGTAGCCCAAAGCAGAGACTGACGAGAATCACTTTCATTGAAAGGGTTGGAAGCTTCCAAAAAACTACGAGTTTCCGGAAATCTCCGCAAACATTTTTTCACCCAATCTTGATGATACTTGCAGGTAATGATCAGTACACCAGTCCCACTTGGCTCACCAAATTTCGTTCTTCTAGGTTAAACCGTTCCTTTGCAGTAACCGTTTTCATGTTTTGGTTTCACTCTGTTTTCTCCTATATGGATACATGTAGTTGGAACTCTAAATCAAACACGGTTTGTGCTAGCTCTTTGAAACTTGGCACAATAATGTAGTTCCAAGTTCTATGGCTATGGTTTGTGTCCTATGGAAGTAGCCTAAAGCAGAGACACCCGAGAATCACTTTCATTGAAAGGGGTTGCCAAGCTTCCAAAAAACTACGAGTTTCCTGAAGTCTCAGCAAACATTTTTTCACCCAATCGTGATGCTACTTGCAGGTAATATTAGTACACCAATCCCACTTGGCTCACCAAATATCGTTCTTCTGGGTTAAACCGTTCCTTTGCAGTAACCGTTTTCATGTTTAGGTTTCACTCTGTTTTCTCCTATATGGATACATGTAGTTGGAACTCTAAATCAAACACGGTTTGTGCTAGCTCTTTGAAACTTGGCACAATAATGTAGTTCCAAGTTCTATCGTTATGGTTTGTGTCCTACGCAAGTAGCCCCATGCAGAGACTGAAGAGAATTACTTTTATTGAAAGGGCTTGCCAAGCTTCCAAAAAACTATGAGTTTCCTGAAATCTCAGCAATCATTTTTTCTCCCAATCTTTTTGATACTTCCATTTAATGATTAGTACAGCAATCAGACTTGGCTCACCAAATTTCGTTCTTCTAGGTTAAACCGTTCCTTTGCAGTAACCATTTTCATGTTTAGGTTTCACTCTGTTTTCTCCTATATGGATACATGTATTTGGAACTCTATATCAAACACGGTTTGTGCTAGCTCTTTGAAACTTGGCACAATGATGTATTTCCAAGTTCTATGGCTATGGTTTATGTCCTATGGAAGTAGGCCCAAGAAGAGACTGACGAGAATCACTTTCATTGAAAGGGGTTGCCAAGCTTCCAAAAAACTACGAGTTTCCTGAAATCTCAGCAAACATTTTTCCACCCAATCGTGATGGTACTTGCAGGTAATATTAGTACACCAATCCCACTTGGCTCACCAAATATCGTTCTTCTAGGTTAAACCATTCCTTTGCAGTAACCGTTTTCATGTTTAGGTTTCACTCTGTTTTCTCCTATATGGATACATGTATTTGGAACTCTAAATCAAACACGGTTTGTGCTAGCACTTTGAAACTTGGCACAATAATGTAGTTCCAAGTTCTATGGCTATGGTATGTGTCCTATGGAAGTAGCCCCAAGGAGAGACTGACGAGAATCACTTTCATTGAAAGGGGTTTCCAAGCTTCCAAAAAACTACGAGTTTCCTGAAATCTCAGCAATAATTTTTTCTCCCAATCTTGAATGTACTTGCAGGTAATGATCAGTACACCAGTCGAACTTGGCTCACCAAATTTCGTTATTCTAGGTTAAACTGTTGATTTGCAGTAACCGTTTTCATGTTTAGGTTTCACTCTGTTTTCTCCTATATGGATACATGTAGTTGGAACACTAAATCAAACACGGTTATTGCTAGCTCTTTGAAACTTGGCACAATAATGTAGTTCCAAGTTCTATGGCTATGGTTTGTGTCCTATGGAAGTAGCCCCAAGCAGAGACTGACGAGAATCACTTTCATTGAAAGGGAATGCCAAGCTTCCAAAAAACTACGAGTTTCCTGAAATCTCGGCAATCATTTTTTCACCCAATGTTGATGATACTTCCATTTAATGATCAGTACACAAATCCCACTTGGCTCACCAAATTTCGTTCTTCTAGGTTAAACCGTTGCTTTGCAGTAACCGTTTTCGTGTTTAGGTTTCACTCTGTTTTCTTCTATATGGATACATGTAGTTGGAACTCTAAATCAAACACGGTTTGTGCTAACTAATTGAAACTTGGCACAATAATGTAGTTCCAAGTTCTATGGCTATGGTTTGTGTCCTATGGAAGTTGCCCCAAGCAGAGACTGACGAGAATCACTTTCATTGAAAGGGGTTGCCAAGCTTCCAAAAAAGTACGAGTTTCCTGAAATCTCAGCAAACATTTTTTTCACCCAATCTTGATGATACTTGCAGGTAATGATCAGTACACCAGTCCCACTTGGCTCACCAAATTTCGTTCTTCTAGGCTAAACCGTTCCTTTGCAGTAACCGTTTTCATTTTTAAGTTTCACTCTGTTTTCTCCTATATGGATACATGTAGTTGGAACTCTAAATCAAACACGGTTTGTACTAGCTCTTTGAAACTTCGCAGAATAATGTAATTCCAAGTTCTATGGCTATGGTTTGTGTCCTATGGAAGTAGCCCCAAGCAGAGACTGACAAGAACCACTTTCATTGAAAGGGGTTGCCAAGCTTCCAAAAAACTACGAGTTTCATGATATCTCAGCAAATATTTTTTCAGCCAATCTTGATGATACTTCCATTTAATGATCAGTACACCAGTCCCACTTGGCTCACCAAATTTCGTTCTTCTAGGTTGAACCGTTCCTTTGCAGTAACCGTTTTCATTTTTAAGTTTCACTCTGTTTTCTCCTATATGGATACATGTAGTTGGAACTCTAAATCAAAAACGGTTTGTGCTAACTCTTTGAAACATGGCACAATAATGTAGTTCCAAGTTCTATCGTTATGGTTTGTGTCCGATGGTAGTAGCCCCAAGCACAGACTGACGAGAATCACTTTGATTGAAAGGGGTTGCCAAGCCTCCAACAAAGTACAATTTTCCGAAAATCTCAGCAAACACTTTTTCACCCAATCTTGATGATACTTGCAGGTAACGATCAGTACACTAATCCCACTTGGCTCACCAAATTTTGTTCTTCTAGGTTAAACCGTTCCTTTGCAGTAACCGTTTTCATGTTTAGTTTTCACTCTGTTTTCTTCTCTATGGATACATGTAGTTGGAACTCTAAATCAAACACGGTTTGTGCTAGCTCTTTGAAACTTGGCACAATAATGTAGTTCCAAGTTCTATGGCTATGGTTTGTGTCCTATGGAAGTAGCCCCAAGCAGAGACTGACGAGAATCACTTTCATTGAAAGGGGTTGCCAAGCTTCCAAAAAACTACGAGTTTCAGAAATATCAGCAAATATTTTTTCACCCAATCTTGATGATACTTGCAGGTAGTGATCAGTCCACCAGTCCCACTTGGCTCACCAAATTTCGTTCTTCTAGGTTAAACCGTTCCTTTGCAGTAACCGTTTCCATGTTTAGGTTTCACTCTGTTTTCTCCTATATGGATACATGTATTTGGAACTCTAAATCAAACACGGTTTGTGCTAGCTCTTTGAAACTTGGCACAGTAATGTAGTTCCCATTTCTATGGCTATGGTTTGTGTCCTATGGAAGTAGCCCCAAGCAGAGACTGACAAGAATCACTTTCATTGAAAGGGGTTGCCAAGCTTCCCAAAAACTACGAGTTTCATGATATCTCAGCAAACATTTTTTCACCCAATCTTGATGATACTTCCATTTAATGATCAGTACACCAGTCCCACTTGGCTCACCAAATTTCGTTCTTCTAGGTTAAACCGTTCCTTTGCAGTAACCGTTTTCATGTTTAAGTTTCACTCTGTTTTCTCCTATATGGATACATGTAGTTGGAACTCTAAATCAAACACGGTTTGTGCTAGCTCTTTGACACTTGGCACAATAATGTAGCTCCAAGTACTATGGCTATGGTTTGTGTCCTATGGAAGTAGCCCCTAGCAGAGACTGATGAGAATCACTTTCATTGAAAGGGGTTGCCAAGCTTCCAAAAAACTACGAGTTTCCTGAAATCATCAAACATTTTTTCACCCAGTCTTGATGATACTTGCAGGTAATGATCAGAACACCAGTCCCACTTGGCTCACCAAATTTCGTACTTCTAGGTTAAACCGTTCCTTTGCAGTAACCGTTTTCATGTTTAGGATTCACTCTGTTTTCTCCTATATGGATACATGTATTTGGAACTCTAAATCAAACACGGTTTGTGCTAGCTCTTGGAAACTTCGCAAAACAATGTAGTTCCAAGTTCTATGGCTATGGTTTGTGTCCTATGGAAGTTGCCCAAAGCAGAGACTGACGAGAATCACTTTCATTGAAAGGGGTTGCCAAGCTTCCAAAAAAGTACGAGTTTCCTGAAATCTCAGCAAACATTTTTTTCACCCAATCTTGATGATACTTGCAGGTAATGATCAGTACACCAGTCCCACTTGGCTCACCAAATTTCGTTCTTCTAGGCTAAACCGTTCCTTTGCAGTAACCGTTTCCATGTTTAGGTTACACTCTGTTTTCTCCTATATGGATACATGTAGTTGGAATTCTAAATCAAACACGGTTTGTGCTAGCTCTTTGAAACTTGGCACAATAATGTAGTTCCACGTTCTATTTCTATGTTTTATGTCCTACGGAAGTAGCCCCAAGCAGAGACTGACGAGAATCACTTTCATTGAAAGGGGTTGCCAAGCTTCCGAAAAACTATGAGTTTCCGGAAATCTCAGCAAACATTTTTTCACCCAATATTGATGATACTTGCAGGTAATGATCAGTACACCAGTCCCACTTGGCTCACCAAATTTCGTTCTTCTAGGTTAAACCGTTCCTTTGAAGTAACCGTTTTCATGTTTAGGTTTCACTCTGTTTTCTCCTATATGAATACATGTATTTGGAACTCTAAATCAAACACGGTTTGTACTAGCTCTTTGAAACTTCGCAGAATAATGTAATTCCAAGTTCTATGGCTATGGTTTGTGTCCTATGGAAGTAGCCCCAAGCAGAGACTGACAAGAACCACTTTCATTGAAAGGGGTTGCCAAGCTTCCAAAAAACTACGAGTTTCATGATATCTCAGCAAATATTTTTTCAGCCAATCTTGATGATACTTCCATTTAATGATCAGTACACCAATCCCACTGGGCTCACCAAATTTCGTTCTTCTAGATTAAACTGTTCCTTTGCAGTAACCGTTTTCATGTTTAGGTTTCACTCTGTTTTCTCCTATATGGATACATGTATTTGGAACTCTAAATCAAACACGGTTTGTGCTAGCTCTTGGAAACTTCGCAAAATAATGTAGTTCCAAGTTCTATGGCTATGGTTTGTGTCCTATGGAAGTAGCCCCAAGCAGAGACTGATGAGAATCACTTTCATTGAAAGGGGTTGCCAAGCTTCCAAAAAACTACGAGTTTCCTGAATTCTGAGCAAATATTTTTTCACCCAATCTTGATGATACTTGCTAGTAATGATCAGTACACCAGTCCCACTTGGCTCACCAAATTTCGTTCTTCTAGGTTAAACCATTCCTTTGCAGTAACCGTTTCATGTTTAGGTTTCACTCTGTTTTCTTCTATATGGATACATGTAGTTGGAACTCTAAATCAAACACGGTTTGTGCTAGCTCTTTGAAACTTGGCACAATAATGTAGTTCCAGGTTCTATGCCTATGGTTGGTGTCCTATGGAAGTAGCCCCAAAGAGACTGACGAGAATCACTTTCATTGAAAGGGGTTGCCAAGCTTCCAAAAACTACGAGTTTCCTGAAATCTAGACAAACATTTTTTCACCCAATCTTGATGATACTTCCATTTAATGATCAGTACACCAATCACACTAGGCTCACCAAATTTCGTTCTTCTAGGTTAAACCGTTCCTTTGCAGTAACCGTTTTCATGTTTAGGTTCCACTCTGTTTTCTCCTATATGGATACATGTATTTGGAACTCTAAATCAAACACGGTTAGTGCTACCTCTTTGAAACTTGCAAAATAATGTAGTTCCAAGTTCTATCGCTATGGTTTGTGTCTTATGGAAGTAGCCCCAAGCAGAGACTGACGAGAATCACTTTCATTGAAAGGGGTTGCCAAGCTTCCAAAAAACTACGAGTTTCCTGAAATCTCAGCAAACATTTTTTCACCCAATCTTGATGATACTTGCAGGTAATGATCAGTACACCAGTCCCACGTGGCTCACCAAATTTCGTTGTTCTAGGTTAAACCGCTCCTTTGCAGTAACCGTTTTCATGTTTAGGTTTCACTCTGTTTTCTCCTATATGGATACATGTAGTTGGAACTCTAAATCAAACACGGTTTGTGCTATCCCTTTGAAACTTGGCACAATAATGTAGTTCCAAGTTCTATGGCTACGGTTTGTGTCCTATGGAAGTAACCCCAAGCAGAGACTGACGAGAATCACTTTCATTGAAAGGGTTGCCAAGCTTCCAAAAAACTACGAGTTTCCTGAAATCTCAGCAAACATTTTTTCACCCAATCTTGATGATACTTGCAGGTAATGATCAGTACACCAGTCCCACTTGGCTGAGGAAATTTCGTTCTTCTATGTTAAACCGTTCCTTTGCAGTAACCGTTTTCATGTTTAGGTTTCACTCTGTTTTCTCCTATATGGATACATGTATTTGGAACTCTAAATCAAACACGGTTTGTGCTAGCTCTTTGAAACTTGGCACAATAATGTAGTTCCAAGTTCTATGGCTATGGTTTGTGTCCTTTTGAAGTAGCCCCAAGCAGGGACTGACGAGAATCACTTTCATTGAAAGGGGTTGCCAAGCTTCCAAAAAACTACGAGTTTCCTGAAATTTCGGCAAACATTTTTTCACCCAATATTGATGATACTTGCAGGTATTGATCAGTACACCAGTCCCACTTGGCTCACCAAATTTCGTTGTACGAGGTTAAACCGTTACTTTGCAGTAACCGTTTTCATGTTTAGGTTTCACTCTGTTTTCTCCTATATGGATACATGTATTTGGAACTTTAATTCAAACACGGTTTTTGCTAGCTCTTTGAAACTTGGCACAGAAATGTAGTTCCAAGTTCTCTCGCTATGGATTGTGTCCTATGGAAGTAGCCCCAAGCAGAGACTGACGAGAATCACTTTCATTGAAAGGGGTTGCCAAGGTTCCAAAAAAATACGAGTTTCCTGAAATCCCAGCAATCATTTTTTCACCCAATCGTGATGGTACTTGAAGGTATTGATCAGTACACCAATCCCACTTGGCTCACCAAATATCGTTCTTCAAGGTTAAACCGTTCCTTTGCAGGAACCGTTTTCATGTTTAGGTTTCACTCTGTTTTCTCCTATATGGATGCATGTAGTTGGAACTCTAAATCAAACACGGTTTGTGCTAGCTCTTTGAAACATGGCAAAATAATGTAGTTCCAAGTTCTATCGCTATGGTTTGTGTCTTATGGAAGTAGCCCCAAGCAGAGACTGACGAGAATCACTTTCATTGAAAGGGGTTGCCAAGCTTCCAAAAAACTACGAGTTCCTGAAATCTCAGCAAACATTTTTTCACCCAATCTTGATGATACTTGCAGGTAATGATCAGTACACCAGTCCCACGTGGCTCACCAAATTTCGTTGTTCTAGGTTAAACCGTTCCTTTGCAGTAACCGTTTTCATGTTTAGGTTTCCCTCTGTTTTCTCCTATATGGATACATGTAGTTGGAACTCTAAATCAAACACGGTTTGTGCTATCCCTTTGAAACTTGGCACAATAATGTAGTTCCAAGTTCTATGGCTACGGTTTGTGTCCTATGGAAGTAACCCCAAGCAGAGACTGACGAGAATCACTTTCATTGAAAGGTTTGCCAAGCTTCCAAAAAACTACGAGTTTCCTGAAATCTCAGCAAACATTTTTTCACCCAATCTTGATGATACTTGCAGGTAATGATCAGTACACCAGTCCCACTTGGCTGACTAAATTTCGTTCTTCTATGTTAAACCGTTCCTTTGCTGTAACCGTTTTCATGTTTAGGTTTCACTCTGTTTTCTCCTATATGGATACATGTATTTGGAACTCTAAATCAAACACGGTTTGTGCTAGCTCTTTGAAACTTGGCACAATAATGTAGTTCCAAGTTCTATGGCTATGGTTTGTGTCCTTTTGAAGTAGCCCCAAGCAGGGACTGACGAGAATCACTTTCATTGAAAGGGGTTGCCAAGCTTCCAAAAAACTACGATTCCTGAAATTTCGGCAAACATTTTTTCACCCAATATTGATGATACTTGCAGGTAATGATCAGTACACCAGTCCCACATGGCTCACCAAATTTCGTTGTACGAGGTTAAACCGTTACTTTGCAGTAACCGTTTTCATGTTTAGGTTTCACTCTGTTTTCTCCTATATGGATACATGTATTTGGAACTTTAATTCAAACACGGTTTTTGCTAGCTCTTTGAAACTTGGCACAGAAATGTAGTTCCAAGTTCTCTCGCTATGGATTGTGTCCTATGGAAGTAGCCCCAAGCAGAGACTGACGAGAATCACTTTCATTGAAAGGGGTTGCCAAGCTTCCAAAAAACTACGAGTTTCCTGAAATCCCAGCAATCATTTTTTCACCCAATCGTGATGGTACTTGAAGGTATTGATCAGTACACCAATCCCACTTGGCTCACCAAATATCGTTCTTCAAGGTTAAACCGTTCCTTTGCAGGAACCGTTTTCATGTTTAGGTTTCACTCTGTTTTCTCCTATATGGATGCATGTAGTTGGAACTCTAAATCAAACACGGTTTGTGCTAGCTCTTTGAAACATGGCAAAATAATGTAGTTCCAAGTTCTATCGCTATGGTTTGTGTCTTATGGAAGTAGCCCCAAGCAGAGACTGACGAGAATCACTTTCATTTAAAGGGGTTGCCAAGCTTCCAAAAAACTACGAGTTTCCTGAAATCTCAGCAAACATTTTTTCACCCAATCTTGATGATACTTGCAGGTAATGATCAGTACACCAGTCCCACGTGGCTCACCAAATTTCGTTGTTCTAGGTTAAACCGTTCCTTTGCAGTAACCGTTTTCATGTTTAGGTTTCCCTCTGTTTTCTCCTATATGGATACATGTAATTGGAACTCTAAATCAAACACGGTTTGTGCTAGCTCTTTGAAACTTCGCAAAATAATGTAGTTCCAAGTTCTATGGCTATGGTTTGTGTCCTATGGAAGTAGCCCCAAGCAGAGACTGATGAGAATCACTTTCATTGAAAGGGGTTCCAAGCTTCCAAAAAAGTACGAGTTTCCTGAAATCATCAAACATTTTTTCACCCCATCTTGATGATACTTGCAGGTAATGATCAGTACACCAGTCAGACTTGGCTCACCAAATTTCGTTCTTCTAGGTTAAACCATTCCTTTGCAGTAACCGTTTTCATGTTTAGGTTTCACTCTGTTTTCTCCTATATGGATACATGTATTTGGAACTCTAAATCAAACACGGTTTGTGCTAGCTCTTTGAAACTTGGCAGAATAATGTAATTCCAAGTTCTATGGCTATGGTTTGTGTCCTATGGAAGTAGCCCCAAGCAGAGACTGACAAGAATCACTTTAATTGAAAGGGGTTGCCAAGCTTCCAAAAAACTACGAGTTTCATGATATCTCAGCAAACATTTTTTCACCCAATCTTGATGATACTTCCATTTAATGATCAGTACACCAGTCCCACGTGGCTCACCAAATTTCGTTCTTCTAGGTTAAACCGTTCCTTTGCAGTAACCGTTTTCATGTTTAAGTTTCACTCTGTTTTCTCCTATATGGATACATGTAGTTGGAACTCTAAATCAAAAACGGTTTGTGCTAGCACTTTGAAACTTGGCACAATAATGTAGTTCCATGTTCTATCGTTATGGTTTGTGTCCTATGATTGTAGCCCCAAGCACAGACTGACTAGAATCACTTTCATTGAAAGGGGTTGCCAAGCTACCAAAAAAGTATGAGTTTCCTGAAATCTCAGCAAACATTTTTTCACCCAACCGTCATGGTACTTGCAGGTAATGATCAGTACACCAGTCCCACTTGGCTCACCCAATTTCGTTCTTCTAGGTTAAACCGTTCCTTTGCAGTAACCGTTTTCATGTTTAGGTTCCACTCTGTTTTCTCCTATATGGATACATGTAGTTGGAACTCTAAATCAAACACGGTTTGTGCTAGCTCTTTGAAACTTGGCACAATAATGTAGCTCCAAGTACTATGGCTATGGTTTGTGTCCTATGGAAGTAGCCCCAAGCAGAGACTGATGAGAATAACTTACATTGAAAGGGGTTGCCAAGCTTCCAAAAAACTACGAGTTTCCTGAAATCATCAAACATTTTTTCACCCAGTCTTGATGATACTTGCAGGTAATGATCAGAACACCAGTCCCACTTGGCTCACCAAATTTCGTTCTTCTAGGTTAAACCGTTCCTTTCAAGTAACCGTTTTCATGTTTAGGTTTCACTCTGTTTTCTCCTATATGGATACATGTAGTTGGAACTCTAAATCAAACACGGTTTGTGCTAGCTCTTTGAAACTTGGCACAATAATGTAGTTCCAAGTTCTATGGCTATGGTTTGTGTCCTATGGAAGTAGCCCCAAGCAGAGACTGGCGAGAATCACTTTCATTGAAAGGGGTTGCCAAGCTTCCAAAAAACTACGAGTTTCCTGAAATCTCGGCAAACATTTTTTCACCCAATATTGATGATACTTGCAGGTAATGATCAGTACACCAGTCCCACTTGGCTCACCAAATTTCGTTGTACTAGGTTAAACCGTTACTTTGCAGTAACCGTTTCCATGTTTAGGTTTCACTCTGTTTTCTCCTATATGGATACATGTAGTTGGAACTGTAAATCAAACACGGTTTGTGCTAGCTCTTTGAAACTTGGCACAATAATGTAGTTCCAAGTTCTATGGCTATGGTTTGTGTCCTATGGAAGTAGCCCCAAGCAGAGACTGACGAGAATCACTTTCATTGAAAGGGGTTGCCAAGCTTCCAAAAAACTACGAGTTTCGTGAAATCTCAGCAATCATTTTTTCACCCAATCTTGATGATACTTCCACTTAATGATCAGTACACCAATCCCATTTGGCTCACCAAATTTGGTTCTTCTAGGTTAAACCGTTCCTTTGCAGTAACCGTTTTCATGTTTAGGTTTCACTCTGTTTTCTCCTATATGGATACATGTAGTTGGAACTCTAAATCAAACACGGTTTGTGCTAGCTCTTTGAAACTTGGCACAATAATGTAGTTCCACGTTCTATGGTTATGGTTTGTGTCCTATGGAAGTAGCCCCAAGCAGAGACTGATGAGATTCACTTTCATTCAAAGGGGTTGCCAAGCTACCAAAAAACTATGAGTTTCCTGAAATCTCAAAAATATTTTTTCACCCAATCTTGATGATACTAGCAGGTAATGATCAGTACACCAGTCCCACTTGGCACACCAAATTTCGTTCTTCTTGGTTAAACCCTTCCTTTGCAGTAACCGTTTTCATGTTTAGGTTTCACTCTGTTTTCTCCTATATGGATACATGTATTTGGAAATGTAAATCAAACACGGTTTGTGCTAGCTCTTTGAAACTTGGCACAATAATGTAGTTCCAAGTTCTATACATATGGTTTGTTTCCTATGGTAGTAGCCCCAAGCAGAGACTGACGAGAATCACTTTCATTGAAAGAGGTTGCCAAGCTTCCAAAAAAGTACAAGTTTCCTGAAATCTCAGCAAACACTTTTTCACCCAATCTTGATGATACTTCCATTTAATGATCAGTACACCAATCCCACTTTGTCACCAAATTTCCTTCTTGTAGGTTAAACAGTTCCTTTGCAGTAAACCGTTTCCATGTTTAGGTTTCACTCTGTTTTCTCCTATATGGATACATGTATTTGGAACTCTAAATCAAACACGGTTTGTGCTAGCTCTTTGAAACTTGGCACAATAATGTAGTTCCAAGTTCTATGGCTATGGTTTGTGTCCTATGGAAGTAGCCCCAAGCAGAGACTGAGGAGAATCACTTTCATTGAAAGGGGTTGCCAAGCTTCCAAAAAACTACGAGTTTTTCTGAAATCTCGGCAAACATTTTTTCACCCAATATTGATGATACTTGCAGGTAATGATCAGTACACCAGTCCCACTTGGCTCACCAAATTTCGTTGTACTAGGTTAAACCGTTACTTTGCAGTAACCGTTTTCATGTTTAGGTTTCACTCTGTTTTCTCCTATATGGATACAAGTATTTGGAACTTTAATTCAAACACGGTTTTTGCTAGCTCTTTGAATCTTGGCACAATAATGTAGTTCCAAGTTCTCTCGCTATGGATTGTGTCCTTTGGAAGTAGCCCCAAGCAGAGACTGACGAGAATCACTTTCATTGAAGGGGATGCCAAGCTTCCAAAAAACTACAAGTTTCCTGAATTCTCAGCAAACATTTTTTCAGCCAATCTTGATGATACTTGCAGGTAATGATCAGAACACCAGTCCCACTTGGCTCCCCAAATTTCGTTCTTCTAGGTTAAACCGTTCCTTTGCAGTAACCGTTTTCATGTTTAGGTTTCACTCTGTTTTCTTCTATATGGATACATGTAGTTGGAACTCTAAATCAAACACGGTTTGTGCTAGCTCTTTGAAACTTGGGACAATATTGTAGTTCCAAGTTCTATGGATATGGTTTGTGTCCTATGGAAGTAGCCCCAAGCAGAGACTGATGAGAATCACTTTCGTTCAAAGGGGTTGCCAAGGTACCAAAAAGCTACGAGTTTCCTTAATTCTCAGCAAACATTTTTTCACCCATCTTGATGATACTTGCAGGTAATGATCAGTACACCAGTCACACTTGGCTCACCGAATTTCGATCTTCTAGGTTAAACCGTTCCTATGCAGTAACCGTTTTCAATTTTAGGTATCACTCTGTTTTCTCCTATATGGATACATGTAGTTGGAACTCGAAATCAAACACGGTTTGTGCTAGCTCTTTGAAACTGGGCACAATAATGTAGTTCCACGTTCTATGGCTATGGTTTTTGTCCTATGGAAGTAGCCCCAAGCAGAGACTGATGAGATTCACTTTCATTCAAAGGGGTTGCAAAGCTACCAAAAAACAACGAGTTTCCTGAAATCTCAAAAATATTTCTTCACTCAATCTTGATGATACTTGCAGGTAATGATCAGTACACCAGTCCCACTTGGCACACCAAATTTCGTTCTTCTTGGTTAAACCCTTCCTTTGCAGTAACCGTTTTCATGTTTAGGTTTCACTCTGTTTTCTCCTATATGGATACATGTATTAGGAAATGTAAATCAAACACGGTTTGTGCTAGCTCTTTGAAACTTGGCACAATAATGTAGTTCCAAGTTCTATACATATGGTTTGTGTCCTATGGAAGTAGCCCCAAGCAGAGACTGACGAGAATCACTTTCATTGAAAGGGTTTGCCAAGCTTCCAAAAAAGTACAAGTTTCCTGAAATCTCAGCAAACACTTTTTCACCCAATCTTGATGATACTTCCATTTAATGATCAGTACACCAATCCCACTTGGTCACCAAATTTCCTTCTTCTAGGTTAAACCGTTCCTTTGCAGTAACCATTTTCATGTTTAGGTTTCACTCTGTTTTCTCCTTTATGGATACATGTAGTTGGAACTCTAAATTAAACACGGTTTGTGCTAGCTCTTTGAAACTTTGCACAATAATTTAGTTCCAAGTTCTATGGCTATGGTTTGTGTACTATGGAAGTAGCCCCAAGCAGAGACTGACGAGAATCACTTTCATTGAAAGGGGTTGCCAAGCTTCCAAAAAAACTACGAGTTTCGTTAAATCTCAGCAATCATTTTTTCACCCAATCTTGATGATACTTCCACTTAATGATCATTACACCAATCCCATTTGGTCACCAAATTTCCTTCTTCTAGGTTAAACCGTTCCTTTGCAGTAACCGTTTTCATATTTAGGTTTCACTATGTTTTCTCCTTTATGGATACATGTAGTTGGAACTCTAAATTAAACACGGTTTGTGCTAGCTCTTTGAAACTTTGCACAATAATTTAATTCCAAGTTCTATGGCTATGGTTTGTGTCCTATGGAAGTAGCCCCAAGCAGAGACTGACGAGAATCACTTTCATTGAAAGGGGTTGCCAAGCTTCCAAAAAACTACGAGTTTCCTGAAATCTCAGCAAACATTTTTTTCACCCAATCGTGATGATACTTGCAGGTAATGATCAGTACACCAATCCCACTTGGCTCCCCAAATTTCGTTCTTCTAGGTTAAACCGTTCCTTTGCAGTAACCGTTTTCATGTTTAGGTTTCACTCTGGTTTCTCCTATATGGATACATGTAGTGGGAACTCTAAATCAAACACCGTTTGTGCTAGCTCTTTGAAACTTGGCACAATAATGTAGTTCCAAGTTCTATGATTATGGTCTGTGTCCTATGGAAGTAGCCACAAGCAGAGACTGACGAGAATAACTTTCATTGAAAGGGGTTGCCAAGCTACCAAAAAACTACGAGTTTCCTGAAATCTCAGCAAACATTTTTTCACCCAAT
Organism: Urocitellus parryii; assembly: GCF_045843805.1. Taxonomy (NCBI): domain Eukaryota; kingdom Metazoa; phylum Chordata; class Mammalia; order Rodentia; family Sciuridae; genus Urocitellus; species Urocitellus parryii. Next base: position 78,238 of record NW_027554140.1, read on the forward strand.
CTTGATGATACTTGCAGGTAATGATCAGTACACCAGTCCCACTTGGCTCACCAAATTTCGGTCTTCTAGGTTAAACCTTTGCTTTGCAGTAACCGTTTTCATGTTTAGGATTCACTCTGTTTTCTCCGATATGGATACAAGTAGTTGGAACTCTAAATCAAACACGGATTGTGCTAGCTCTTTTCAACTTGGCACAATAATGTAGTTCCAAGTTCTATGGCGATGGTTTGTGTCCTATTGAAGTAGCCCCAAGCAGAGACTGACGAGAATCACTTTAATTGAAAGGGATTGCCAAGCTTCCAAAAAGCTACGAGTTTCCTGAAATCTCAGCAAACATTTTTTCACCCAATCTTGATGACACTTGCAGGTAATGATCAGTACACCAGTCTCACTTGGCTGACCAAGTTTCGTTCTTCTAGGTTAAACCTTTGCTTTGCAGTAACCGTTTTCATGTTTAGGTTTCACTCTGTTTTCTCCTATATGGATACATGTATTTGGAACTCGAAATCAAAAACGGTTTGTGCTACCTCTTTGTAACTTGGCACAATAATGTAGTTCCAAGTTCTATGGCTATGGTTTGTTTCCTATGGAAGTATCCCCAAGCAGAGACTGACGAGAATCACTTTCATTGAAACGGTTGCCAAGCTTCCAAAAAACTACGAGTTTCCTGAATTCTCAGCAAATATTTTTTCACCCAATCTTGATGATACTTGCTAGTAATGATCAGTACACCAGTCCCACTTGGCTCACCAAATTTCGTTCTTCTAGGTTAAACCATTCCTTTGCAGTAACCGTTTTCATGTTTAGGTTTCACTCTGTTTTCTCCTATATGGATACATGTAGTTGGAACTCTAAATCAAACACGGTTTGTGCTAGCTCTTTGAAACTTGGCACAATAATGTAGTTCCAAGTTCTCTCGCTATGGATTGTGTCCTATGGAAGTAGCCGCAAGCAGAGACTGACGAGAATCACTTTCATTGAAAGGGGTTGCCAAGCTTCCAAAAAACTACAAGTTTCCTGAAATCTCAGCAATCATTTTTTCACCCAATCTTCATGATACTTGCAGGTAATGATGAGTACACCAATCGCACTTGGCTCACCAAATTTCGTTCTTCTAGGTTAAACCGTTCCTTTGCAGTAACGGTTTCCATGTTTAGGTTTCACTCTGTTTTCTCCTATATGGATACATGTAGTTGGAACTCTAAATCAAACACGGTTTGTGCTAGCTCTTTGAAACTTGGCACAATAATGTAGTTCCAAGTTCTATGGCTATGGTTTGTGTCCTATGGAAGTAGCCCCAAGCAGAGACTGACGAGAATCACTTTCATTGAAAGGGTTGCCAAGCTTCCAAAAAACTACGAGTTTCCTGAAATCTCAGCAAACATTTTTTCACCCAATCTTGATGATACTTGCAGGTAATAATAAGCACACTAGTCCCACTTGGCTCACCAAATTTCGTTCTTCTAGGTTAAACCGTCCCTTTTCAGTAACCGTATTCATGTTTAGGTTTCACTCTGTTTTCTCCTATATGGATGCATGTAGTTGGAACACTAAATCAAACATGTTTGGGCTAGCTCTTTGAAACTTGGCACAGTAATGTAGTTCCAAGTTTTATGGCTATGGTTTGTGTCCTATGGAAGTAGCCCCAAGCAGAGAGTGGCGAGAATCACTTTCATTGAAAGGGGTTGCCAAGCTACCAAAAAACTACGAGCTTCCTGAAATCTCAGCAAACAGTTTTTCACCCAATCTTGATGATACTTGCAGGTAATGATCAGTACACCACTCCCACTTGGCTCACCAAATTTCGTTCTTCTAGGTTAAACCGTTCCTTTGCAGTAACCGTTTTCTTGTTTTGGTTACACTCTGTATTCTCCTATATGGATACATATACTTGGAACTTTAATTCAAACACGGTTTTTGCTAGCTCTTTGAAACTTGGCACAATAATGTAGTTCCAAGTTCTCTCGCTATGGATTGTGTCCTATGGAAGTAGCCCCAAGCAGAGACTGACAAGAATCACTTTCATTGAAAGGGGATGCCAAGCTTCCAAAAAACTACGAGTTTCCTGAATTCTCAGCAAACATTTTTTCAGCCAATCTTGATGATACTTGCAGGTAATGATCAGTACACCAGTCCCACTTGGCTCCCCAAATTTCGTTCTTCTAGGTTAAACCGTTCCTTTGCAGTAACCGTTTTCAATTTTAGGTTTCACTCTGTTTTCTCCTATATGGATACATGTATTTGGAACTCTAAATCAAACAGGGTTTGTGCTAGCTATTTGAAACTTAGTACAATAATGTAGTTCCAAGTTCTATGGCTATGGTTTGTGTCCTATGGAAGTAGCCCCAAGCAGAGACTGATGAGAATCACTTTCGTTCAAAGGGGTTGCCAAGGTACCAAAAAGCTACGAGTTTCCTTAATTCTCAGCAAACATTTTTTCACCCAATCTTGATGATACTTGCAGGTAATGATCAGTACACGAGTCACACTTGGCTCACCAAATTTCGATCTTCTAGGTTAAACCGTTCCTTTGCAGTAACCGTTTTCAATTTTAGGTTTCACTCTGTTTTCTCCTATATGGATACATGTAGTTGGAACTCTAAATCAAACACGGTTTGTGCTAGCTCTTTGAAACTTGGCACAATAATGTAGTTCCAAGTTGTATCGCGATGGTTTGTGTCCTATGGAAGTAGCCCCAAGCAGAGACTGACGAGAATCACTATCATTGAAAGGGGTTGCCAAGCTTCCAAAAAACTACGAGTTTCGAGAAATCTCAGCAATCATTTTTTCACCCAATCTTGATGATACTTCCACTTAATGATCAGTACACCAATCCCATTTGGCTCACCAAATTTCGTTCTTCTAGGTTAAACCGTTCCTTTGCAGTAACCGTTTTCATGTTTAGGTTTCACTCTGTTTTCTCCTATATGGATACATGTAGTTGGAACTCTAAATCAAACACGGTTTGTGCTAGCTCTTTGAAACTTGGCACAATAATGTAGTTCCACGTTCTATGGCTATGGTTTGTGTCCTATGGAAGTAGCCCCAAGCAGAGACTGATGAGATTCACTTTCATTCAAAGGGGTTGACAAGCTACCAAAAAACTACGAGTTTCCTGAAATCTCAGCAATCATTTTTTCACCCAATATTGATGATACTTGCAGGTAATGATCAGTACACCAGTCCCACTTGGCTCACCAAATTTCTTTTTACTAGGTTAAACCGTTACTTTGCAGTAACCGTTTTCATGTTTAGGTTTCACTCTGTTTTCTCCTATATGGATACATGTATTTGGAACTTTAATTCAAACACGGTTTTTGGTAGCTCTTTGAATCTTGGCACAGTAATGTAGTTCCAAGTTCTCTCGCTATGGATTGTGTCCTATGGAAGTAGCCGCAAGCAGAGACTGACAAGAATCACTTTCATTGAAAGGGTTTGCCAAGCTTCCAAAAAACTACGAGTTTCCTGAAATCTCAGCAATCATTTTTTCACCCAATCTTTATGATACTTGCAGGTAATGATGAGTACACCAATTGCACTTGGCTCACCAAATTTCGTTCTTCTAGGTTAAACCGTTCCTTTGCAGGAACGGTTTCCATGTTTAGGTTTCACTCTGTTTTCTCCTATATGGATACATGTATTTGGAACTCTAAATCATACACGGTTTGTGCTAGCTCTTTGAAACTTGGCACAATAATGTAGTTCCAAGTTCTATGGCTATGGTTTGTGTCCTATGCACTTAGCACCAGGCAGAGACTGACGAGAATCACTTTCATTGAAAGGGGTTGCCAAGCTTCCAAAAAACTACGAGTTTCCTGAAATCTCAGCAAACAGTTTTTCTCCCTATCTTGATGATATTTGCATGTAATGATCAGTACAGCAATCCCACTTGGCTCACCAAATTTCGTTTTTCTAGGTTAAACCGTTGCTTTGCAGTAACCGTTTTCATGTTTAGGTTTCACTCTGTTTTCTCCTATATGGATACATGTAGTTGGAACTTTAAATCAAACATGGTTTGTGCTAGCTCTTTGAAACTTGGCACAATAATGTAGTTGCAAGTTCTATCGCTATGGATTGTGTCCTATGGAAGTAGCCCCAAGCAGAGACTGACAAGAATCACTTTCATTGAAAGGGTTTGCCAAGCTTCCAAAAAACTACGAGTTTCCTGAAATCTCAGCAATCATTTTTCACCCAATCTTGATGATACTTGCAGGTAATGATGAGTACACCAATCGCACTTGGCTCACCAAATTTCGTTCTTCTAGGTTAAACCGTTCCTTTGCAGTAACCGTTTCCATGTTTAGGTTTCACTCTGTTTTCTCCTATATGGATACATGTATTTGGAACGCTAAATCAAACACGGTTTGTGCTAGCTCTTTGAAACTTGGCACAATAATGTAGTTCCAAGTTCTCTGGCTAAGGTTTGTGTCCTATGGATGTAGCACCAAGCAGAGACTGACGAGAATCACTTTCATTGAAAGGGGTTGCCAAGCTTCCAAAAAACTACGAGTTTCCTGAAATGTCAGCAATCATTTTTTCTCCCAATCTTTATGATACTTCCATTTAATGATCAGTACAGCAATCCCACTTGGCTCACCAAATTTCGTTCTTCTAGGTTAAACCGTTGCTTTGCAGTAACCGTTTTCATGTTTAGGTTTCACTCTGTTTTCTGCTATATGGATACATGTAGTTGGAACTCTAAATCAAACACGGTTTGTCCTAGCTCTTTGAAACTTGGCACAATAATGTAGTTCCAAGTTCTATGGCTATGGTTTGTGTCCTATGGAAGTAGCCCCAAGCAGAGACTGACGAGAATCACTTTCATTGAAAGGGTTGCCAAGCTTCTAAAAAACTACGAGTTTCCTGAAATCTCAGCAAACATTTTTTCACCCAATCTTGATGATACTTACAGGTAATGATCAGTACACCAGTCCCACTTGGCTCACCAAATTTCGTTCTTCTAGGTTAAACCGTCCCTTTTCAGTAACCGTTTTCATGTTTAGGTTTCACTCTGTTTTCTCCTATATGGATGCATGTAGTTGGAACTCTAAATCAAACATGGTTTGTGCTAGCTCTTTGAAACTTGGCACAGTAATGTAGTTCCAAGTTCTATGGCTATGGTTTGTGTCCTATGGAAGTAGCCCCAAGCAGAGACTGATGAGAATCACTTTCGTTCAAAGGGGTTGCCAAGGTACCAAAAAGCTACGAGTTTCCTTAATTCTCAGCAAACATTTTTCACCCAATTTTTATTGATACTTGCAGGTAATGATCAGTACACCAGTCACACTTGGCTCACCGAATTTCGATCTTCTAGGTTAAACCGTTCCTTTGCAGTAACCGTTTTCAAGTTTAGGTTTCACTCTGTTTTCTCCTATATGGATACATGTAGTTGGAACTCTAAATCAAACACGGTTTGTGCTAGCTCTTTGAAACTTGGCACAATAATGTAGTTCCAAGTTGTATCGCGATGGTTTGTGTCCTATGGAAGTAGCCCCAAGCAGAGACTGACGAGAATCACTTTCATTGAAAGGGGTTGCCAAGCTTCCAATAAACTACGAGTTTCCGGAAATCTCAGCAATTATTTTTTCACCCAATCATGATGATACTTGCAGGTAATGATCAGTACACCAATCCCACTTGGCTCACCAAATTTCGTTCATCGAGGTTAAATCGTTCCTTTGCAGTAACCGTTTCCATGTTTAGGTTTCACTCTGTTTTCTCCAATATGGATACATGTATTTGGAACTCTAAATTAAACACGGTTTGTGCTAGCTCTTTGAAACTTGGCACAATAATGTAGTTCCAAGTTCTATGGCTATGGTTTGTGTCCTATGGAAGTAGCCGCAAGCAGAGACTGACGAGAATCACTTTCATTGAAAGGGGTTGCCAAGCTTCCAAAAAACTACGAGTTTCGTGAAATCTCAGCAATCATTTTTTCACCCAATCTTGATGATACTTCCACTTAATGATCAGTACACCAATCCCATTTGGCTCACCAAATTTCGTTCTTCTAGGTTAAACCGTTCCTTTGCAGTAACTGTTTTCATGTTTAGGTTTCACTCTGTTTTCTCCTATATGGATACATGTAGTTGGAACTCTAAATCAAACACGGTTTGTGCTAGCTCTTTGAAACTTGGCACAATAATGTAGTTCCACGTTCTATGGCTATGGTTTGTGTCCTATGGAAGTAGCCCCAAGCAGAGACTGATGAGATTCACTTTCATTCAAAGGAGTTGCCAAGCTACCAAAAAACAACGAGTTTCCTGAAATCTCAAAATATTTTTTCACCCAATCTTGATGATACTTGCAGGTAATGATCAGTACACCAGTCCCACTTGGCACACCAAATTTCGTTCTTCTTGGTTAAACCCTTCCTTTGCAGTAACCGTTTTCATGTTTAGGTTTCACTCTGTTTTCTCCTATATGGATACATGTATTTGGAAATGTAAATCAAACACGGTTTGTGCTAGCTCTTTGAAACTTGGCACAATAATGTAGTTCCAAGTTCTATAGCTATGGTTTGTGTCCTATGGAAGTAGCCCCAAGCAGAGACTGACGAGAATCACTTTCATTGAAAGGGGTTGCCAAGCTTCCAAAAAAGTACAAGTTTCCTGAAATCTCAGCAAACATTTTTTCACCCAATCTTGATGATACTTCCATTTAATGATCAGTACACCAATCCCACTTGGTCACCAAATTTCCTTCTTCTCGGTTAAACCGTTCCTTTGCAGTAACCGTTTTCATGTTTAGGTTTCACTATGTTTTCTCCTTTATGGATACATGTAGTTGGAACTCTAAATTAAACACGGTTTGTGCAAGCTCTTTGAAACTTTGCACAATAATTTAGTTCCAAGTTCTATGGCTATGGTTTGTGTCCTATGGAAGTAGCCCCAAGCAGAGACTGACGAGAATCACTTTCATTGAAAGGGGTTGCCAAGCTTCCAAAAAACTACGAGTTTCCTGAAATCTCAGCAAACATTTTTTTCACCCAATCGTGATGATACTTGCAGGTAATGATCAGTACACCAATCCCACTTGGCTCCCCAAATTTCGTTCTTCTAGGTTAAACCGTTCCTTTGCAGTAACCGTTTTCATGTTTAGGTTTCACTCTGTTTTCTCCTATATGGATACATGTAGGGGGAACTCTAAATCAAACACCGTTTGTGCTAGCTCTTTGAAACTTGGCACAATAATATAGTTCCAAGTTCTATGATTATGGTCTGTGTCCTATGGAAGTAGCCGCAAGCAGAGACTGACGAGAAACACTTTCATTGAAAGGGGTTGCCAAGCTTCCAAAAAACTACGAGTTTCCTTAATTCTCAGCAAACATTTTTTCACCCAATCTTGATGATACTTGCAGGTAATGATCAGTACACCAGTCGCACTTGGCTCACCGAATTTCGATCTTCTAGGTTAAACCGTTCCTTTGCAGTAACCGTTTTCATGTTTAGGTTTCACTCTGTTTTCTCCTATATGGATACATGTAGTTGGAACTGTAAATCAAACACAGTTTGTGCTAGCTCTTTGAAACTCGGCACAATAATGTAGTTCCAAGTTCTATGGCTATGGTTTGTGTCCTATGGAAGTAGCCCCAAGCTGAGACTGACTAGAATCACTTTCATTGAAAGTGGTTGCCAAGCTTCCAAAAAACTACGAGTTTCCTGAAATCTCAGCAATCATTTTTTCACCCAATCTTGATGATACTTCCAATTAATGATCAGGACACCAATCCCATTTGGCTCACCAAATTTCGTTCTTCTAGGTTAAACCGTTCCTTTGCAGTAACCGTTTTCATGTTTAGGTTTCACTCTGTTTTCTCCTATATGGATACATGTAGTTGGAACTCTAAATCAAACACGGTTTGTGCTAGCTCTTTGAAACTTGGCACAAAAATGTAGTTCCAAGTTCTATGGCTATAGTTTGTGTCCTATGGAAGTAGCCCCAAGCAGAGACTGACGAGAATCACTTTCATTGAAAGGGGTTGCCAAGCTTCCAAAAAACTACGAGTTTCCTGAAATCTCAGCAAACATTTTTTCACCCAATCTTGATGACACTTACAGGTAATGATCAGTACACCAGTCCCACTTGGCTCACCAAATTTCGTTCTTCTAGGTTAAACCGTCCCTTTTCAGTAACCGTTTTCATGTTTAGGTTTCACTCTGTTTTCTCCTATATGGATGCATGTAGTTGGAACTCTAAATCAAACATGGTTTGTGCTAGCTCTTTGAAACTTGGCACAGTAATGTAGTTCCAAGTTCTATGGCTATGGTTTGTGTCCTATGGAAGTAACCCCAAGCAGAGACTGATGAGAATCACTTTCGTTCAAAGGGGTTGCCAAGCTTCCAAAAACTACGAGTTTCCTGAAATCTCAGCAATCATTTTTTCACCCAATCGTGATGGTACTTGAAGGTATTGATCAGTACACCAATCCCACTTGGCTCACCAAATATCGTTCTTCAAGGTTAAACCGTTCCTTTGCAGGAACCGTTTTCATGTTTAGGTTTCACGCTGTTTTCTCCTATATGGATGCATGTAGTTGGAACTCTAAATCAAACACGGTTTGTGCTAGCTCTTTGAAACTTGGCACAATAATGTAGTTCCAAGTTTTATGGCTATGGTTTGTGTCCTATGGAAATAGCCCCAAGCAAGACTGACGAGAATCACTTGCATTGAAAGGGGTTGCCAAGCTTCCGAAAAACTACGAGTTTCCGGAAATGTCAGCAATTATTTTTTCACCCAATCATGATAATACTTGCAGGTAATGATCAGTACACCAATCCCACTTGGCTCACCAAATTTCGTTCATCGAGGTTAAATCGTTCCTTTGCAGTAACCGTTTCCATGTTTAGGTTTCACTCTGTTTTCTCCAATATGGATACATGTAGTTGGAACTGTAAATCAAACACGGTTTGTGCTAGCTCTTTGAAACTTGGCACAATAATGTAGTTCCAAGTTCTATGGCTATGGTTTGTGTCCTATGGAAGTAGCCCCAAGCAGAGACTGACGAGAATCACTTTCATTGAAAGGGGTTGCCAAGCTTCCAAAAACTACGAGTTTCGTGAAATCTCAGCAATCATTTTTTCACCCAATCTTGATGATACTTCCACTTAATGATCAGTACACCAATCCCATTTGGCTCACCAAATTTCGTTCTTCTAGGTTAAACCGTTCCTTTGCAGTAACCGTTTTCATGTTTAGGTTTCACTCTGTTTTCTCCTATATGGATACATGTAGTTGGAACACTAAATCAAACACGGTTTGTGCTAGCTCTTTGAAATTTGGCACAATAATGTAGTGCCAAGTTCTATGGCTATGGTTTGTGTCCTATGGAAGTAGCCCCAAGCAGAGACTGATGAGATTCACTTTCATTCAAAGGGGTTGCCAAGCTACCAAAAAACAACGAGTTTCCTGAAATCTCAAAAATATTTTTTCACCCAATCTTGATGATACTTGCAGGTAATGATCAGTACACCAGTCCCACTTGGCACACCAAATTTCGTTCTTCTTGGTTAAACCCTTCCTTTGCAGTAACCGTTTTCATGTTTAGGTTTCACTCTGTTTTCTCCTATATGGATACATGTATTTGGAAATGTAAATCAAACACGGTTTGTGCTAGCTCTTTGAAACTTGGCACAATAATGTAGTTCCAAGTTCTATAGCTATGGTTTGTGTCCTATGGAAGTAGCCCCAGCAGAGACTGAGGAGAATCACTTTCATTGAAAGGGGTTGCCAAGCTTCCAAAAAAGTACAAGTTTCCTGAAATCTCAGCAAACATTTTTTCACCCAATCTTGATGATACTTCCATTTAATGATCAGTACACCAATCCCACTTGGTCACCAAATTTCCTTCTTCTAGGTTAAACCGTTCCTTTGCAGTAACCATTTTCATGTTTAGGTTTCACTATGTCTTCTCCTTTATGGATACATGTAGTTGGAACTCTAAATTAAACACGGTTTGTGCTAGCTCTTTGAAACTTTGCACAATAATTTAGTTCCAAGTTCTATGGCTATGGTTTGTGTCCTATGGAAGTAGCCCCAAGCAGAGACTGACGAGAATCACTTTCATTGAAAGGGGTTGCCAAGCTTCCAAAAAACTACGAGTTTCCTGAAATCTCAGCAAACATTTTTTCACCCAATCGTGATGATACTTGTAGGTAATGATCAGTACACCAATCCCACTTGGCTCCCCAAATTTCGTTCTTCTAGGTTAAACCGTTCCTTTGCAGTAACCATTTTCATGTTTAGGTTTCACTCTGTTTTCTCCTATATGGATACATGTAGGGGGAACTCTAAATCAAACACCGTTTGTGCTAGCTCTTTGAAACTTGGCACAATAATATAGTTCCAAGTTCTATGATTATGGTCTGTGTCCTATGGAAGTAGCCGCAAGCAGAGACTGACGAGAATAACTTTCATTGAAAGGGGTTGCCAAGCTACCAAAAAACTACGAGTTTCCTGAAATCTCAGCAAACATTTTTTCACCCAATCTTGATGATACTTGCAGGTAATGATCAGTACACCAGTCCCACATGGCTCACCAAATTTCGTTCTTCTAGGTTAAACCGTTCCTTTGCAGTAACCGTTTTCATGTTTAGGTTTCACTCTGTTTTCTCCTATATGGATACATGTATTTGGAACTGTAAATCAAACACGGTTTGTGCTAGCTCTTTGAAACTTGGCACAATAATGTAGTTCCAAGTTCTATGGCTATGGTTTGTGTCCTATGGAAGTAGCCCCAAGCAGAGACTGACGAGAATCACTTTCATTGAAAGGGGTTGCCAAGCATCCAAAAAACTACAAGTTTCCTGAATTCTCAGCAAACATTTTTTCACCCAATCTTGATGAAACTTGCAGGTAATGATCAGTACACTAGTCCCACTTCGCTCCCCAAATTTCGTTCTTCTAGGTTAAACCGTTCCTTTGCAGTAACCCTTTTCATGTTTAGGTTTCACTCTGTTTTCTCCTATATGGATACATGTAGTTGGAACTGTAAATCAAACACGGTTTGTGCTAGCTCTTTGAAACTTGGCACAATAATTTAGTTCCAAGTACTATGGCTATGGTTTGTGTCCTATGGAACTAGCCCCAAGCAGAGACTGATGAGAATCACTTTCGTTCAAAGGGGTTGCCAAGGTACCAAAAAGTTACGAGTTTCCTTAATTCTCAGCAAACATTTTTTCACCCAATCTTGATGATACTTGCAGGTAATGATCAGTACACCAGTCACACTTGGCTCACCGAATTTCGATCTTCTAGGTTAAACCGTTCCTTTGCAGTAACCGTTTTCATGTTTAGGTTTCACTCTGTTTTCTCCTATATGGATACATGTAGTTGGAATTCTAAATCAAACACGGTTTGTGCTAGCTCTTTGAAACTTGGCACAATAATGTAGTTCCAAGTTGTATCGCGATGGTTTGTGTCCTATGGAAGTAGCCCCAAGCAGAGACTGACGAGAATCACTTTCATTGAAAGGGGTTGCCAAGCTTCCAATAAACTACGAGTTTCCGGAAATCTCAGCAATTATTTTTTCACCCAATCTTGATGATCCTTGCAGGTAATGATCAGTACACCAATCCCACTTGGCTCACCAAATTTCGTTCATCGAGGTTACATCGTTCCTTTGCAGTAACCGTTTCCATGTTTAGGTTTCACTCTGTTTTCTCCTATATGGATACATGTAGTTGGAACTGTAAATCAAACACAGTTTGTGCTACCTCTTTGAAACTCGGCACAATAATGTAGTTCCAAGTTCTATGGCTATGGTTTGTGTCCTATGGAAGTAGCCCCAAGCTGAGACTGACGAGAATCACTTTCATTGAAAGTGGTTGCCAAGCTTCCAAAAAACTACGAGTTTCCTGAAATCTCAGCAATCATTTTTTCACCCAATCTTGATGATACTTCCAATTAATGATCAGGACACCAATCCCATTTGGCTCACCAAATTTCGTTCTTCTAGGTTAAACCGTTCCTTTGCAGGAACCGTTTTCATGTTTAGGTTTCACTCTGTTTTCTCCTATATGGATACATGTAGTTGGAACTCTAAATCAAACACGGTTTGTGCTAGCTCTTTGAAACTTGGCACAAAAATGTAGTTCCAAGTTCTATGGCTATAGTTTGTGTCCTATGGAAGTAGGCCCAAGCAGAGACTGACGAGAATCACTTTCATTGAAAGGGGTTGCCAGGCTTCCAAAAAACTACGAGTTTCCTGAAATCTCAGCAAACATTTTTTCACCCAATCTTGATGATACTTACAGGTAATGATCAGTACACCAGTCCCACTTGGCTCACCAAATTTCGTTCTTCTAGGTTAAACCGTCCCTTTTCAGTAACCGTTTTCATGTTTAGGTTTCACTCTGTTTTCTCCTATATGGATGCATGTAGTTGGAACTCTAAATCAAACATGGTTTGTGCTAGCTCTTTGAAACTTGGCACAGTAATGTAGTTCCAAGTTCTATGGCTATGGTTTGTGTCCTATGGAAGTAGCCCCAAGCAGAGACTGATGAGAATCACTTTCGTTCAAAGGGGTTGCCAAGCTTCCAAAAAACTACGAGTTTCCTGAAATCTCAGCAATCATTTTTTCACCCAATCGTGATGGTACTTGAAGGTATTGATCAGTACACCAATCCCACTTGGCTCACCAAATATCGTTCTTCAAGGTTAAACCGTTCCTTTGCAGGAACCGTTTTCATGTTTAGGTTTCACGCTGTTTTCTCCTATATGGATGCATGTAGTTGGAACTCTAAATCAAACACGGTTTGTGCTAGCTCTTTGAAACTTGGCACAATAATGTAGTTCCAAGTTCTATGGCTATGGTTTGTGTCCAATGGAAGTAGCCCCAAGCAGAGACTGACGAGAATCACTTTCATTGAAAGGGGATGCCAAGCTTCCAAAAATCTACGAGTTTCCTGAATTCTCAGCAAACATTTTTTCAGCCAATCTTGATGATACTTGCAGGTAATGATCAGTACTCCAGTCCCACTTGGCTCACCAAATTTCGTTCTTCTAGGTTAAACCGTTCCTTTGCAGTAACCGTTTTCATGTTTAGGTTTCACTCTGTTTTCTCCTATATGGATACATGTAGTTGGAACTCTAAATCAAACACGGTTTGTGCTAGCTCTTTGAAACTTGGCACAATAATGTAGTTCCAAGTTCTATGGCTATGTTTTGTGTCCTATGGAAGAATCCCCAAGCAGAGACTGACGAGAATCACTTTCATTGAAAGGGGTTGCCAAGCTTCCAAAAAAGATACGAGTTTCATGAAATCTCAGCAAACATTTTTTCACCCAATCGTGATGATACTTGCAGGTAATGATCAGTACACTAGTCCCACTTGGCTCCCCAAATTTCGTTCTTCTAGGTAAAACCGTTCCTTTGCAGTAACCGTTTTCATGTTTAGGTTTCACTCTGTTTTCTCCTATATGGATACAAAGTTGGAACTCTAAATCAAACACGGTTTGGGCTAGCTCTTTGAAACTTGGCACAATAATGTAGTTCCAAGTTCTATGGCTATGGTTTTTGTCCTATGGAAGTTGCCAGAAGCAGAGACTGACGAGAATCACTTTCATTGAAAGGGTTGCCAAGCTTCCAAAAAACTACGAGTTTCCTGAAATCTCAGCAAATATTTTTTCACCCAATCTTGATGATACTTGCAGGTAATGATCAGTACACCAGTCCCACGTGGCTGACAAAATTTCGTTCTTCTAGGTTAAACTGTTCCTTTGCAATAACAGTTTTCATGTTTAGGTTTCAATCTGTTTTCTCCTATATGGATACATGTATTTGGAACTCTAAATCAAACACGGTTTTTGCTAGCACTTTGAAACTTGACACAATAATGTAGTTCCAAGTTCTATGGCTATGGTTTGTGTCCTATGGAAATAGCCCCAAGCAGAGACTGATGAGAATCACTTTCATTCAAAGGGGTTGCAATGCTACCAAAAAACTACGAGTTTCCTGAAATCTCAGCAAACATTTTTCACCCAATCTTGATGATACTTGCAGGTAATGATCAGTACACGAGTCACACTTGGCTCACCGAATTTCGATCTTCTAGGTTAAACCGTGCCTTTGCAGTAACCGTTTCCATGTTTAGGTTTCACTATGTTTTCTCCTATATGGTTGCATGTAGTTGGAACTCTAAATCAAACACGGTTTGTGCTAGCTCGTTGAAACTTGGCACAATAATGTAGTTCCAAGTTGTATCGGTATGGTTTGTGTCCTATGGAAGTAGCCCAAAGCAGAGACTGACGAGAATCACTTTCATTGAAAGGGGTTGCCAAGCTTCCAATAAACTACGAGTTTCCGGAAATCTCAGCAACTATTTTTTCACCCAATCTTGATGATACTTGCAGGTAATGATCAGTACACCAATCCCACTTGGCTCACCAAATTTCGTTCTTCTAGGTTCAACCGTTCCTTTGCAGTAACCGTTTCCATGTTTAGGTTTCACTCTGTTTTCTCCTATATGGATACATATAGTTGGAACTGTAAATCAAACACGGTTTGTGCTACCTCTTTGAAACTTGGCACAATAATGTAGTTCCAAGTTCTATGGCTATGGTTTGTGTCCTATGGAAGTAGCCCCAAGCAGAGACTGATGAGAATCACTTTCATTGAAAGGGGTTGCCAAGCTTCCAAAAAACTACGAGTTTCGTGAAATCTCAGCAATCATTTTTTCACCCAATCTTGATGATACTTCCACTTAATGATCACTACACCAATCCCATTTGGCTCACCAAATTTCGTTCTTCTAGGTTAAACCGTTCATTTGCAGTAACCGTTTTCATGTTTAGGTTTCACTCTGTTTTCTCCTATATGGATACATGTATTTGGAACTGTAAATCAAACACGGTTTTTGCTAACTCTTTGAAACTTGATACAATAATGCACTTCAAAGTTCTACGGCTATGGTTTGTGTCCTATGGCAATAGCCCCAAGCAGAGACTGACGAGAATCACTTTCATTGAAAGGGGTTGCCAAGCTTCCAAAAAACTACGAGTTTCCTGAAATCTAGGTAAACATTTTTTCACCCAATCTTGATGATACTTGCAGGTAATGATCAGTACACCAGTCCCACTTGGCTGACAAAATTTCGTTCTTCTAGGTTAAACCGTTCCTTTGCAGTAACCGTTTTCATGTTTAGGTTTCACTCTGTTTTCTCCTATATTGATACATGTAGTTGGAACTCTAAATCAAACACGGTTTGGGCTAGCTCTTTGAAACTTGGCACAATAATGTAGTTCCAAATTCTATGGCTATGGTTTGTGTCCTATGGAAGTAGCCCCAAGCAGAGACTGACGAGAATCACTTTCATTGAAAGGGGTTGCCAAGCTTCAAAAAACTACGAGTTTCCTGAAATCTCAACAAACATTTTTTCACCCAATCTTGATGATACTTGCAGGTAATGATCAGTACAAAAGTCCCACGTGGCTGACCAAATTTCGTTCTTCTAGGTTAAACTGTTCCTTTGCAATAACAGTTTTCATATTTAGGTTTCACTCTGTTTTCTCCTATATGGATACATGTATTTGGAACTGTAAATCAATCACTTTTTTTGCTAGCTCTTTGAAACTTGACACAATAATGTACTTCAAAGTTCTATGGCTATGGTTTGTGTCCTATGGAAATATCCCCAAGCAGAGACTGACGAGAATCACTTTCATTGAAAGGGGTTGCCAAGCTTCCAAAAAACTACGAGTTTCCTGAAATCTCAGCCAACATTTTTTCACCCAATCGTGATGATACTTGCAGGTAATGATCAGTACACCAGTCCCACTTGGCTCACCAAATTTCGTTCTTCTAGGTTAAACCGTTCCTTTGCAGTAACCGTTTTCATGTTTAGGATTCACTCTGTTTTCTCCTATATGGATACATGTATTTGGAACTCTAAATCAAACACGGTTTGTGCTAGCTCTTTGAAACTTGGCACAATAATGTAGTTCCAAGTTCTATGGCTATGGTTTGTGTCCTATTGAAGTATCCCGAAGCAGAGAATGAGGAGAATCACTTGCATTCAAAGGGGTTGCCAAGCTTCCAAAAAACTACGAGTTTCCTGAAATCTCAGCAATCATTTTTTCACCCAATCTTGATGATACTTCCATTTAATGATCAGTACACCAATCCCACTTGGCTCTCCAAATTTCGTTCTTCTAGGTTAAAGCGTTCCTTTGCAGTAACCGTTTTCATGTTTAGGTTTCACTCTGTTTTCTCCTATATGGATACATGTAGTTGGAACTCTAAATCAAACACGGTTTGTGCTAGCTCTTTGAAACTTGGCACAATAATGTAGTTCGAAGTTCTATGGCTATGTTTTGTGTCCTATGGAAGTAGCCCCAAGCAGAGACTGACGAGAATCACTTTCATTGAAAGGGGTTGCCAAGCTTCCAAAAAACTACGAGTTTCCTGAAATCTCAGCAAACATTTTTTCACCCAATCGTGATGATACTTGCAGGTAATGATCAGTACACTAGTCCCACTTGGCTCCCCAAATTTCGTTCTTCTAGGTTAAACCGTTCCTTTGCAGTAACCGTTTTCATGTTTAGGATTCACTCTGTTTTCTCCTATATGGATACATGTATTTGGAACTCTAAATCAAACACGGTTTGTGCTAGCTCTTTGAAACTTGGCACAATAATGTAGTTCCAAGTTCTATGGCTATGGTTTGTGTCCTATTGAAGTATCCCGAAGCAGAGACTGAGGGGAATCACTTGCATTCAAAGGGGTTGCCAAGCTTCCAAAAAACTGCGAGTTTCCTGAAATCTAGGTAAACATTTTTTCACCCAATCTTGATGATACTTCCACTTAATGATCAGTACACCAGTCCCACTTGGCTGACAAAATTTCGTTCTTCTAGGTTAAACCGTTCCTTTGCAGTAACCGTTTTCATGTTTAGGTTTCACTCTGTTTTCTCCTATATGGATACATGTAGTTGGAACTCTAAATCAAACACGGTTTGGGCTAGCTCTTTGAAACTTGGCACAATAATGTTGTTCGAAGTTCTATGGCTATGGTTTGTGTCCTATGGAAGTAGCCCCAAGCAGAGACTGATGAGAATCACTTTCATTGAAAGGGGTTGCAAAGCTTCAAAAAACTACGAGTTTCCTGAAATCTCAACAAACATTTTTTCACCCAATCTTGATGATCCTTGCAGGTAATGATCAGTACAAAAGTCCCACGTGGCTGACCAAATTTCGTTCTTCTAGGTTAAACTGTTCCTTTGCAATAACAGTTTTCATGTTTAGGTTCCACTCTGTTTTCTCCTATATGGATACATGTATTTGGAACTCTAAATCAAACACGGTTTGTGCTAGCTCTTGAAACTTGGCACAATAATGTAGTTCCAAGTTCTATGGCTATGGTTTGTGTCCTATGGAAATATCCCCAAGCAGAGACTGACGAGAATCACTTTCATTGAAAGGGGTTGCCAAGCTTCCAAAAAACTACGAGTTTCATGAAATCTCAGCAAACATTTTTTCACCCAATCTTGATGATACTTGCAGGTAATGATCAGTACACCAGTCCCACTTGGCTGACAAAATTTCGTTCTTCTAGGTTAAACCGTTCCTTTGCAGTAACCATTTTCATGTTTAGGTTTCACTCTGTTTTCTCCTATATGGATACATGTAGTTGGAACTCTAAATCAAACACGGTTTGTGCTAGCTCTTTGAAACTTGGCACAATAATGTAGTTCCAAGTTCGATCGCGGTGGTTTGTGTCCTATGGATGTAGCCCCAAGCAGAGACTGACGAGAATCACTTTCATTGAAAGGGGTTGCCAAGCTTCCAAAAAACTACGAGTTTCCTGAAATCTCAGCAAACATTTTTTCACCCAATCTTGATGATACTTGCAGGTAATGATCAGTCCACCATTCCCACTTGGCTCACCAAATTTCGTTCTTCTAGGTTAAACCATTCCTTTGCAGTAACCGTTTTCATGTTTAGGTTTCACTCTGTTTTCTCATATATGGATACATATATTTGGTACTCTAAATCAAACACGGTTTTGTGCTAGCTCTTTGAAACATGGCACAATAATGTAGTTCCAAGTTCGATGGCTATGGTTTGTGTCCTATGGAAGTATCCCCAAGCAGAGACTGACGAGAATCACTTTCATTGAAAGGGGTTGCCAAGATTCCAAAAAACTACGAGTTTCCGGAAATCTCAGCAATCATTTTTTCACCCAATCTTTATGATACTTGCAGTTAATGATCAGTACACCAATCCCACTTGGCTCACCAAATTTCGTTCTTCTAGGTTAAACCGTTCCTTTGCAGTAACCGTTTCCATGTTTAGGTTTCACTCTGTTTTCTCCTATATGGATACATGTAGTTGGAACTCTAAATCAAACACGGTTTGTGCTAGCTCTTTGAAACTTGGCACAATCATGTAGTTCCAAGTTCTATGGCTATGATTGTGTCCTATGGAAGTAGCCCCAAGCAGAGACTGACGAGAATCACTTTCATTGAAAGGGGTTGCCAAGCTTCCAAAAAAGTACGAGTTTCCTGAAATCTCAGCAAACATTTTTTCACCCAATCTTGATGATACTTGCAGGTAATGATCAGTACACCAGTCCCACTTGGCTGACAAAATTTCGTTCTTCTAGGTAAAACCGTTCCTTTGCAGTAACCGTTTTCATGTTTAGCTTTCACTCTGTTTTCTCCAATATGGATACATGTATTTGGAACTCTAAATCAAACACGGTTTTGTGCTAGCTCTTTTAAACTTGGCACAATAATGTAGTTCCAAGTTCTATGGCTATGGTTTGTGTCCTATGGAAGTAGCCCCAAGCAGAGACTGATGAGAATCACTTTCATTCAAAGGGGTTGCCATGCAACCAAAAAACTACGAGTTTCCTTAATTCTCAGCAAACATTTTTTCACCCAATCTTGATGATACTTGCAGGTAATGATCAGTACACCAGTCACACTTGGCTCACCGAATTTCGATCTTCTAGGTTAAACCGTGCCTTTGCAGTAACCGTTTTCATGTTTTAGTTTCACTCTGTTTTCTCCTATATGGTTGCATGTAGTTGGAACTCTAAATCAAACACGGTTTGTGCTAGCTCTTTGAAACTTGGCACAATAATGTAGTTCCAAGTTGTATCGGTATGGTTTGTGTCCAATGGAAGTAGCCCCAAGCAGAGACTGACGAGAATCACTTTCATTGAAAGGGGTTGCCAAGCTTCCAATAAACTACGAGTTTCCGGAATTCTCAGCAACTATTTTTTCACCCAATCTTGATGATACTTGCAGGTAATGATCAGTACACCAATCCCACTTGGCTCACCAAATTTCGTTCTTCTAGGTTCAACCCTTCCTTTGCAGTAACCGTTTCCATGTTTAGGTTTCACTCTGTTTTCTCCTATATGGATACATGCAGTTGGAACTCTAAATCAAACACGGTTTGTGCTAGCTCTTTGAAACTTGGCACAATCATGTAGTTCCAAGTTCTATGGCTATGGTTTGTGTCCTATGGAAGTAGCCCCAAGCAGAGACTGACGAGAATCACTTTCATTGAAAGGGGATGCCAAGCTTCCAAAAAAGTACGAGTTTCCTGAAATCTCAGCAAACATTTTTTCACCCAATCTTGATGATACTTGCAGGTAATGATCAGTACACCAGTCCCACTTGGCTGACAAAATTTCGTTCTTCTAGGTAAAACTGTTCCTATGCAGTAACCGTTTTCATGTTTAGGTTTCACTCTGTTTTCTCCTATATGGATACAAAGTTGGAACTCTAAATCAAACATGGTTTGGGCTAGCTCTTTGAAACTTGGCACAATAATGTAGTTCCAAGTTCTATGGCTATGGTTTTTGTCCTATGGAAGTTGCCAGAAGCAGAGACTGACGAGAATCACTTTCATTGAAAGGGGTTGCCACGCTTCCAAAAAACTACGAGTTTCCTGAAATCTCAGCAAATATTTTTTCACCCAATCTTGATGATACTTGCAGGTAATGATCAGTACACCAGTCCCACGTGGCTGACAAAATTTCGTTCTTCTAGGTTAAACTGTTCCTTTGCAATAACAGTTTTCATGTTTAGGTTTCAATCTGTTTTCTCCTATATGGATACATGTATTTGGAACTCTAAATCAAACACGGTTTTTGCTAGCTCTTTGAAACTTGACACAATAATGTAGTTCCAAGTTCTATGGCTATGGTTTGTGTCCTATGGAAATAGCCCCAAGCAGAGACTGACGAGAATCACTTTCATTGAATGGGGTTGCCAAGCTTCCAAAAAACTACGAGTTTCCTGAAATCTCAGCAAACATTTTTTCACCCAATCTTGATGATACTTGTAGGTAATGATCAGTACACCAGTCCCACTTGGCTGACAAAATTTCGTTCTTCTAGGTTAAACCGTTCCTTTGCAGTAACCGTTTTCATGTTTAGGTTTCACTCTGTTTTCTCCTATATGGATACATGTAGTTGGAACTCTAAATCAAACACGGTTTGTGCTAGCTCTTTGAATCTTGGCACAATAATATAGTTCCAAGTTCTATGGCAATGGTTTGTGTCCTATGAAAGTAGCCCCAAGCAGAGACTGACGAGAATCACTTTCATTGAAAGGGGTTGCCAAGATTCCAAAAAACTACGAGTTTCCGGAAATCTCAGCAATCATTTTTTCACCCAATCTTTATGATACTTGCAGGTAATGATCAGTACACCAGTCCCACTTGGCGGACCAAATTTCGTTCTTCTAGGTTAAACCTTTCCTTTGCAGTAACCGTTTTCATGTTTAGGTTTCACTCTGTTTTCTCCTATATGGATACATGTAGTTGGAACTCTAAATCAAACACGGTTTTTGCTAGCACTTTGAAACTTGGGAAAATAATATAGTTCCAAGTTCTATGGCTATGGTTTGTGTCCTATGGAAGTAGCCCCAAGCAGAGACTGACGAGAATCACTTTCATTGAAAGGGGTTTCCAAGCTTCCAAAAAACTACGAGTTTCCGGAAATCTCAGCAATCATTTTTTCCCCCAATATTTATGATACTTGTAGGTAATGATCAGTACACCAATCCCACTTGGCTCACCAAATTTCGTTCTTCTAGGTTAAACCGTTCCTTTGCAGTAACCGTTTCCATGTTTAGGTTTCACTCTGTTGTCTCCTATATGGATACATGTAGTTGGAACTCTAAATCAAACACGGTTTGTGCTAGCTCTTTGAAACTTGGCACAATAATGTAGTTCCAAGTTCTATGGCTATGGTTTGTGTCCTATAGAAGTAGCCCCAAGCAGAGACTGACGAGAATCACTTTCATTGAAAGGGGTTGCCAAGCTTCCAAAAAACTACGAGTTTCCGGAAATCTCAGCAATCATTTTTTCACCCAATCTTTATGATACTTGCAGTTAATGATCAGTACACCAATCCCACTTGGCTCACCAAATTTCGTTCTTCTAGGTTAAACCGTTCCTTTGCAGTAACCGTATCCATGTTTAGGTTTCACTCTGTTTTCTCCTATATGGATACATGTAGTTGGAACTCTAAATCAAACATGGTTTGTGCTAGCTCTTTGAAACTTGGCACAATCATGTAGTTCCAAGTTCTATGGCTATGGTTTGTGTCCTATGGAAGTAGCCCCAAGCAGTGACTGACGAGAATCACTTTCATTGAAAGGGGTTGCCAAGCTTCCAAAAAACTACGAGTTTCCTGAAATCTCAGCAAACATTTTTTCACCCAATCTTGATGATACTTGCAGGTAATGATCAGTACACCAGTCCCACTTGGCTGACAAAATTTTGTTCTTCTAGGTAAAACCGTTCCTTTGCAGTAACCGTTTTCATGTTTAGGTTTCACTCTGTTTTCTCCTATATGGATACAAAGTTGGAACTCTAAATCAAACACGGTTTGGGCTAGCTCTTTGAAACTTGGCACAATAATGTAGTTCCAAGTTCTATGGCTATGGTTTTTGTCCTATGGAAGTTGCCAGAAGCAGAGACTGACGAGAATCACATTCATTGAAAGGGGATGCCAAGCTTCCAAAAAAGTACGAGTTTCCTGAAATCTCAGCAAACATTTTTTCACCCAATCTTGATGATACTTGCAGGTAATGATCAGTACACCAGTCCCACTTGGCTGACAAAATTTCGTTTCTTCTAGGTAAAACCGTTCCTTTGCAGTAACTGTTTTCATGTTTAGGTTTCACTCTGTTTTCTCCTATATGGATACAAAGTTGGAACTCTAAATCAAACACGGTTTGGGCTAGCTCTTTGAAACTTGGCACAATAATGTAGTTCCAAGTTCTATGGCTATGGTTTTTGTCCTATGGAAGTTGCCAGAAGCAGAGACTGACGAGAATCACTTTCATTGAAAGGGGTTGCCAAGCTTCCAAAAAACTACGAGTTTCCTGAAATCTCAGCAAATATTTTTTCACCCAATCTTGATGATACTTGCAGGTAATGATCAGTACACCAGTCCCACGTAGCTGACAAAATTTCGTTCTTCTAGGTTAAACTGTTCCTTTGCAATAACAGTTTTCATGTTTAGGTTTCAATCTGTTTTCTCCTATATGGATACATGTATTTGGAACTCTAAATCAAACACGGTTTTTGCTAGCTCTTTGAAACTTGACACAATAATGTAGTTCCAAGTTCTATGGCTATGGTTTGTGTCCTATGGAAATAGCCCCAAGCACAGACTGACGAGAATCACTTTCATTGAATGGGGTTGCCAAGCTTCCAAAAAACTACGAGTTTCCTGAAATCTCAGCAAACATTTTTTCACCCAATCTTGATGATACTTGCAGGTAATGATCAGTACACCAGTCCCACTTGGCTGACAAAATTTCGTTCTTCTAGGTTAAACCGTTCCTTTGCAGTAACCGTTTTCATGTTTAGGTTTCACTCTGTTTTCTCCTATATGGATACATGTAGTTGGCACTCTAAATCAAACACGGTTTGGGCTAGCTCTTTGAAACTTGGCACAATAATGTAGTTCCAAATTCTATGGCTATGGTTTTTGTCCTATGGAAGTAGCCCCAAGCAGAGACTGATGAGAATCACTTTCATTGAAAGGGGTTGCCAAGCTTCCAAAAAACTACGAGTTTCCTGAAATCTCAGCAAACATTTTTTCACCCAATCTTGATGATACTTGCAGGTAATGATCAGTACACCAGTCCCACTTGGCTGACCAAATTTCGTTCTTCTAGGTTAAACCGTTCCTTTGCAGTAACCGTTTTCATGTTTAGGTTTCACTCTGTTTTCTCCTATATGGATACATGTAGTTGGAACTCTAAATCAAACACGGTTTGTGCTAGCTCTTTGAAACTTGATACAATAATGCACTTCAAAGTTCTATGGCTATGGTTTCTGTCCTATGGAAATAGCCCCAAGCAGAGACTGACGAGAATCACTTTCATTGAAAGGGGTTGCCAAGCTTCCAAAAAACTACGAGTTTCCTGAAATCTAGGTAAACATTTTTTCACCCAATCTTGATGATACTTGCAGGTAATGATCAGTACACCAGTCCCACTTGGCTGACAAAATTTCGTTCTTCTAGGTTAAACCGTTCCTTTGCAGTAACCGTTTTCATGTTTAGGTTTCACTCTGTTTTCTCCTATATGGATACATGTAGTTGGAACTCTAAATCAAACACGGTTTGGGCTAGCTCTTTGAAACTTGGCACAATAATGTAGTTCCAAATTCTATGGCTGTGGTTTGTGTCCTATGGAAGTAGCCCCAAGCAGAGACTGGCGAGAATCACTTTCATTGAAAGGGGTTGCCAAGCTTCCAAAAAACTACGAGTTTCCTGAAATCTCAACAAACATTTTTTTCACCCAATCTTGATGATACTTGCAGGTAATGATCAGTACACCAGTCCCACGTGGCTGACCAAATTTCGTTCTTCTAGATTAAACTGTTCCTTTGCAATAACAGTTTTCATGTTTAGGTTTCACTCTGTTTTCTCCTATATGGATACATGTATTTGGAACTGTAAATCAATCACGGTTTTTGCTAGCTCTTTGAAACTTGACACAATAATGTACTTCAAAGTTCTATGGCTATGGTTTTTGTCCTATGGAAGTAGCCCCAAGCAGAGACTGGCGAGAATCACTTTCATTGAAAGGGGTTGCCAAGCTTCCAAAAAACTACGAGTTTCCTGAAATCTCAGCAAACATTTTTTCACCCAATC